>NC_059393.1:7662500-7747500 GCF_019703515.2 Myxocyprinus asiaticus
TGCACTATTTCGGGTGTACGCCATTTTGTAGCAGTGTCTGAATTTTGAGTGAGCCACTCGTTCCCTACTTTTGTTCACTCATTCTTACAACAATGCACTCTAATTTCGAGTGTACAATTGATGTACACTCGACGACAGTTAATTGCCCATAATCCACCACGGGGAAGACGTACGAGTTGGGAGTTTACTGCTTCCTTCACTCCTGCAATGTTTTATTTCATGCTGAATGTAATAAATTACTTTTTGACAAATCATTACTTGATTAAAATAACATAACATATAGTGAGGCAAAAAATACAGATACATTTTGAAATGTACTATTTATTTATATTTATACAGAATTTTGCCATTAAGCTGAATTATTTATTTACTAATATTATTTTAACTCAGGAGAGTGCACACAGTGGAAATGATAATTCTGTGGATGATTTGAATATTCAGTTAAAACATGTAGGTTATGATAACTTTGGTCGGATGAATGCATGATTCGCCCAGAAACGCTACCCAGCTTGTATTGGAGTTTAAAGACACTAAAGTATAACAAATGAATACAATAATGTACATTTGATAAAATGTGTTTACTTTTTATATTAACATATTTATTAAAAATGACAAACACAATGAAGATTTATTGTATTAATATATTATTTCATAAAAATAACAAGTAAGGCCCAAGTATTTTAAAAGTTCATATGTGATGTTGTTTCTGCGACAGCCCCGGAGGTCCGATGCTCGGTGTATACGTCAGCGTTCGAATTCACTCACTCATTTTGTTCACTCACTGCTGAGATATAGTGCACTCACTGACATTCACTATATAGAAAATAGTGAATGAGTGAATGATTTCGGACACAGCCACTCTCTTCGCCATATGATCGCCACAACTTACCTCATTAGAAATTTACATAAGTTGGAGCTTCAATTTTAATCTTGAAATAACCGCTTGTCTTGGTGTTAAATGAAGGCACTGTATGACGAAACTATTCTTTTTCACTGTGTGGAGTGAAGATAGTGTTTCACCTTGAAAAGCATGATGCTGCACAGTGATGGACTCAGAGGGACAGTGTGTGACAGCGCGCGCAGCTGTGTGAACTTCCGCTGTCGTAAAAGTCCCATTCAGTAATCTCTCAATAAATTACACATTAACTAAAATTAAACCCCGTAATGTAACGATAGGTACGCCGCCCATTGTAAAGAAGTAAAAGTAATTTTGTTTTCATTAGAAATTTACTTGAGTGAGAGTAAAAAGTACACACTTTTAAACCTACACTATAAATTATTTTTTTCCAAAAAGTTACTCAAGTAAATATAACGGAGTAAATGTAGCATGTTACTACCCACCTCTGTATATATAACATGAACGTCTATTAAATATTCAGCAAATTGGCCCACCCAGATGAATGACAATGGGAATTACGCCGATAGTTTTCACATTGAAATAATTTAGCCAACCGTATCAGAAGTCTTCTTTTTTTTTCCTCCCCAATTTGGAACGGCCAATTCCCAATGAGCTCTAAGTCCTCATGGTGACGAAGTGACTCGCCTCAATCTGGGTGGTGGAGGACAAATCTCAGTTGCCTCCGCATCTGAGACTGTCAATCCTCACATCTTATCATGTGGAGACGTAGCACATGTGGAGGCTTCATGCTATTCTCTGCGGCATCCATGCACAGCTCACCACGTGCCCCACCGAGAGTGAGAACCACACATTATAGCAACCACAAGGAGGTTAACCCAATGTGACTCTACCCACCCTAGCAACCAGGTCAATTGGTTGCTTAGGAAGCCTGACTGGAGTCACTCAGCACACCCTGGATTTGAACTTGCGACTCCATCTGTGGTAGTCAGCGTCTTTACTTGCTGAGCTACACAGGCCCCCAACATACAGAAGTCTTAAAACTTACTACCTATTTAATTCAGTAATGTGAATTCCGAGGGAGACAGGATATTCAATAAAAAAAATGAAGGGTATGACTTTATTTTATCAATCAGGAATTGATTGAATTGACAAAAATTGGGCTTTAGCTAAAAAGGAAAGTTGTTTCATAGGTGAGGTATTACATATTTACTTTTTCTTTTCTTTTGATTATCTTGCACCAATGAATCATTCACAATAAGTCCAGGGGCCATATTTTAAGAGCGCTATGCCTTAAGTGAAGTGATATCTGATACATAAGATGCACAAAGTCAATGGCCATGGCCATTAAGTTTAGATGCACTAAGTCTAGGCGCAAGTTAGTTGGCGAAATCATGCGCGCAAAGTATTGATGGGTAGGGTTAAGTGCAATTTAATTCTGAGGTTCTTCTCCGATTATTGCACCACCTGTGCCTCATTATATACAGTATGTCAAGCAACGTCAATATAAATGAAAACAGCCCATTAAAAAGAAATTGGTAGTGTAATGGGCTGTGTGCAATGTATTCTCTGCTCTGTGGCTGTATTGTCGCCTGCGCTGTTGCGGGCCGTAATGTACTGTATTTGTTGTATGTGTTTTATATTGGCCCTTCTGGGATTGTTGGCTCTCGTCCTGCGAACCCGTGTCTCACCTGCTTGAAATATGCTTTGCTTCTCTCCCATTGTTCATTGTATTGTTATGTATATTTGTTATATGTTTCTCTGTTTAATGTTTTATTTTCATTTCTGTACAGCATCCTTGAGCTTTGGAAAGGCACTATACAGAACAAATTATTATTATTATTATTAATCATATTGATCTACTGACAAAAATCATATTATGTTAATGAAGCGGCACAGAAGCACTATTTGGTATTTTCCTGAGAAACAGATCATTGCGCTATGATGATTCAGCACCATGTCTGCTCTCGGCGCAAAGTCTAAACTCAGTTCCTGCATTTGCAGTTTGGAGATTCAACCAGCAGATGATATCATCTTATGCTGGTTGAATCTATTCACTAAAGGAATTATGCACACCATGTAATAAATAGTGCTTTTGCGCCGCTTCATTAACATAAAATACAACAACAGTTTGCGCGCATACATTGACTGATAGCGCAAACACTCCCACCCATGCTCACTGCGCTTTGTGCTGGCACAAAAATTGCACTTAGAATTAGCATTCTCACAAAAATTGGATAAGATGTTGAGTCCCAGGAACGGTTATTAAGAAAGTAATTAGGGTAAATTCTCAGACATGGGACTAAAAGCAACAAAACTCCAATAAATCAGTTATCACGCTGTGTTTCACAAACAATTAGTAAATTAATCAGTTTTTCCCAATACCTGTCCATTTCAACACCTGTCTCTGTTCCTTTTCCAGGCGTATACTGTACAAAACCAATATGGCATTCCACACTCAGAGGTAAGTGGAGAAAATTCTTGTACTGAATAACTTGAGAAAATGTTAAGTATCCTTCTGTGAATTAGATGAGCCTGTTTAACTTGCTTGAATGAAGATCTGTATGACTCAAACCTCAGCTGTGGTTTCTGATAAGAGTAATTAAACCCTTTCACATAAACTAAAGTGATCTACCTTTCTCTCTCTCTCTATCGCAGTTGGCGAAGTTGCATCAGTTGTCTATGCAGCAGGGTCTTGCCCCCATGGCACAGCCCATGGCCACCCAGGTCCTGCCTGGTAAGTTTTCCCAGTCTGAGTCCTCTTTGAAGAGGAAGATCTTCATATAGATGGGGGTTGGGAAGAAGATAAGGGTGGGGATGGAGGCAGATCACACAAATTGTGGGATACACAGGGATTGCACTTCAGTCAACTCTTTACCACCTTGGTCCAACAAGCAGGACTGCCCTTTATGAAAGCTTGAGAGTGTTGTGATGTTACATCAAAGTGAAAAAATGACAACAGGATTGCTAATGTTGGAGTATTTTTTAAATTAATAATAGTAATTTACTTAAAATAATAAAATGATCACATATTTAATAATAAAATGTAATAATAATCAGAAGATTAATAAGAACAATTAATAGAGTAATACAAATAATTTTGTATTAGTCCAGGTTCCTAAAGAACTACAATGTGGATGGAAAGTAGACCGAGACCCAGTCACAACTAAAATGCACCACAATGAGATTTGACTGCTTTTAAAGCCAGAAAGAGTGTGAATGCAAAGAGAACTGGGTTCATTTTCTCATTTTTGGTCCACTTAAAGAGGTCTGAGTTTCTTATAAAGAGGGAAACACATTTAGTCTTTAGGGAGTGCTCAATCTCAGCATAAAAGTCGAAGAAGTGTCACAATTCCATTGGAGTACTAAAGTTTAAGTACCTAGATTTAAACATGCCTCCCAAAGCACCAGAGGCCACCCAAGTTCAGGTTAATGCACCTGAGCTCCATGGAGTGTATGGCACATGTAGATTACAACCGCAAAAATGGGGCAAAGCTTTACAAGTTTTCAGAGTCAGCTCCTGGGGCTTCTTAGAGCCATTACAAATTTCGAGCTAAAGCAAAAGGAGGGACTCTTTCTCTCCTTTTCTCGCTCTGTTTTCCACACAACCAGACATCCAATTATATAGCCATCTCAAGTTGTTCAGCGATGAACTAGTCTAGAGATTCCCAAGATTTTTAGCAGGGTTGGGCAAAATTGGGTGCCTTTAAGTTCAAAAGTTGGAATTTGAATAGAATAGGCCACATCCCACAAGATGTTGCATTGAAATTTTAATTGGAAAGACGGTAAGAGGGATTTACTGAATTTACAGTATATAT
Organism: Myxocyprinus asiaticus; assembly: GCF_019703515.2. Lineage (NCBI taxonomy): Eukaryota > Metazoa > Chordata > Actinopteri > Cypriniformes > Catostomidae > Myxocyprinus > Myxocyprinus asiaticus. The sequence goes on from NC_059393.1 coordinate 7,667,175, forward strand.
ACAATGTTAGGTAGATTACTTCTGAAATGTAATCTGATGTTACACAAATACTAAAATTGTTATCAGTATTGTAATTATTTAGATTATTTAGTCATACAATTTTCTATAGATGGCATTTCAAACACTGATTTTAATTATTTGTCAAATGTTTCTGGAAATCCCCCATATGTTGTGTGTATGATAGCATGTTTATAGTTAATTCTAAATTGTACTGAAAAATTACGTGTAAAACTTATATGAATTTTTTTGCATTTCATTTTCCATTTCACTTCCTTCAAATTTTAGTTCCACATTCAGTTTGCTACCTCAAATCAACTGAAATTCAGGAATTTAAAAGGCATTCCGTTAAATTCTGAATGCCACACAACCCCGTTCAGCAAAGTCTTTTAACTTGTCCAGAGATTCCTAACATTTGTTGAGCAAAATAAGTGCACGAACACTTATAGCCAACAGACTGTTGAACATTATGGTAAATAAGTACTTTTGCTGCTAATGTGATGTTCGAAAAGCCCCTCCGAGCAATTGAAAAGTCGAAACAAATGTAATAGTTGCCCCTCCTGCCGCTAAAACTAAGAGAGCACATCCACTCATGATATGGCTGGGGAATTCAATTATGTCTGAGGTAAAAAGCTCATCAGTCAGGGCAATGTTTCAGTCTATTAAATTGGCCCCTGTTGGGCTGGGAGGCAGCACTGCGGCCAGGCCTCCTACTGAGACAGGAAGTGAAGAAGAGAGGCAGGCTAGCTCTGAGTGCGTCATTAACCGTTAGGTGATAGCATTCAGGTTCAGCTAACAGATAGGAGAAAAAAAAAATATGACAGAATGGTTCCATTGCAAACAGACCTGTCGAAATCAAAAGACACTTGAATCTGTCTTTTGAAGTGAGAGCAAGGGTTTGTACTCTAGCATCTAAGACTAATGGGGGAAATCACTATGAATGAATTGTACACTGTCTGCATTGTTTTAACACCCTATTCACTAAAGGAATTATGCACACCATGTAACAATACAAACACAGCAAACACTGATGCAGCAAACTAGCACAATCTGACATACTGGGACTATACAGCATTGACCATTGCAATACAGGCACTTTAAACATCTCTTTAAAGAGACGAACGCGTGCTCAACTGCACTGCTGGTCTGCATAAATGCCCGGTTATAATGCTCTTCTCCATGATTTGATGAAATACTGCTGCCATTATTGCTGGAAAATGTACACAAGCATCTCTTTAAACGAAATTCAGTTTACATTAATTGTGCTATGCAACTAGTGCTGTCGTTTGAAAACACCACTTTAAGGGATTGACCAAAGCTTGACCACCTTTGGCTGTACAATATTACCTGTTTTTCCAGGGTTGCATAGATGAAAAAGAACATCAGTAAGTTTTACATCAACAGGCAGTGCGAAAGAACCTTTATAGCCCCTCAAAGACAGATTTAAAAGTGTGTAATTTCTGTGCCACTAGTGTCACCAAATGCAATTGAAAAATTATCACTGTTATCGAAGAAGATTCAAAAGCTCCCCCCATCTGCTATTGTTCATACAAACAGCTACTCCTGTCCCAAACTCTTGCTGTTAGCAGAGTCAGTATTGTTATGCCGTGCTGTTCAAAATGAATGCAGTTCACCTCAATTCACCCTACACATCTGCGTAGAATCAGTCTAAAGTGTAGCACTGAATGTCCTCTGTTGGGGTGTCATTTACAATAAACACAAAAAGAGGAGGGAGGCATAAGAAAATGCACTTTTCGGGAGAAAGAACAGACATTCTTGTGCACAGGTTCTTCAGGAGCTTCTTTCAATCAAATTTCTTAGAACACAAAGAAAGAAAGTTTTTTCTTTCTCTTTCATTTATTCTATCAAACAAACAAACTGAATTCTCCTATGGTTCATTAACTTACATGTTCATCTTCTAGCAGGCATGGAGTCCAGTTCCCAGACAGCATCGCAAGAACTTCTCATTCCAAATGATGTAAGAGCAAAACTTCTTTTTATTTTTTTGTGCATATCTTATAAATTTTGACATAAGTAGTTTGGAAAAACCTTTATTATTTAATTTAATAGAATTGAATCTTATCGCATTGTGTCTGGCTAGGACAGGTGTCAAAGTTTAGCAGGGTTCCCACCTCTCAGGAAACCTTGACCTATCAGGGAAGTTTAAAATTGTTAGTTCCAAGCCATGGTAATGAATACAATTTCTAAAAAGTCATAATCAATCAATCAATCAGTCTATCTATCAATCTATCTATCTAGTATATACAGTATATATATATATAATGTATGTATACTGTATATCATATTTCATATTTAATGGGCTAGAAGTTGTTCTTTGTGAATGCAGTGTCTACAAAGTTATTTAAAAAAAAATACATTATCAAGTAATGACAATCATGGAAACTTGTTGGTGAAATGGTGCGGGAATCCTGGTTGCTCTAGAAAAGTTTTTGTGTTCTGGACATTTTTGAGAGCACTGTCCTCGCGTGTCGCATGGCAAACAATGACCAAGTACAGTTCCTCAAGCTTTTCATATTTCATCAAACACTTCGTCTGCCTCGACCCCCCCGCCTTTGAAGAGCTTCACAAGTACCAGTTCAATCTCGTCGTGGCGTCTGACTGACATACTTAGCGCTCCTCTGCTGTCAAAACAGAGATGGTAAATAAAGCCACAGCCTTTTGTCTGGGCTGTAGGTTTTAGCGCAGACCCTGCACCCCAGGGGCCTGCAGGACATTCCCTTCATGCCTGCTGTGCGAGGCACCCTCTCGCCCACACGTCTCCCTGAGATCACAGGATTAATGGACTGGCCGAGGGCCCAGCCCTGACTCTGACCACACTCAATCTATAATTCCAACTCCCCTCAATGTTATTTTAAGGCCGTGTGCTTGACCAGCAACAATCTTGTTGTATGGTGTATGATACTGGGCCTAGTAAAAGTAGTGTTTTTTTTTTTTGTTTGTTTTTTTAGTAAAATTGCTGGTTTTGAATTCTGTCAGAGCTTCAGTTTATCACTCCTACAGAAGCCAGAACTACATCCACAGATTTGTACATGCTTTTAAATAATTGTTTATACTTTGTTATTAAAACACTAAGGCCCTGATTTATTAAAGACATTAAAATGTGCAAACTTGATGGAATGATCTACTATTGTCTTCAAGTAATAGTTTGGGGTTTGAAATTCAGATTTATTTTAATTCGAATAAAGTAATTCCAATTTGTTTTTGCTTTGTATTTTGCACATTTAGATAATATCGTCCTCCGCAATCTCTCTGAAACCAGTTCAAGAATTCGTATCCTCGTATTCCAGTATTGCTTTTAAAAAATGTTTAGAAATTATGGACTAGTCAAAGGACCAGTTTCTTTTGCACTTGTGTAGTTACTGGCATATTGAGTGGATGCATTATCTAGAGAGATTCCATTTAAATGTTAATCCTCGATTACCCTGAAGCACATGAATAGACTAAGACTCTTATCTGATTGACACCAGGTTTAAATGAAACTTGACTTCCTAAATGTATTCATAAGGCGGTAGACCTCATTTCTAAACTTTGGCAACCATACATGATAAACTTCAAAGAAACTGCACTTATTTTTCCAATCAAGGGCCGACTCAGCATGCATGTACATTTGTATTCCTGCGTAAACCCCCTAAACAGGGAAATGGAGAGCATGTATTATTGAAAAACCCTCACAGCAATGTGATTCCAAAGCAATGCAACATCAAACAGACATCAAACGTCTGGCAGACTTAGTTGTTTATCATTTGCAATCAGATTTCTCTCTACAGAGAAGCTGTTGCGTACCGTGGCGAACCATCGCACTAAATCGTCAGGAGCATGTTGGAATTAGATTGGGATCAGATCAGAGCTTGTGTGTGCAAAAACTGCAGGAAATGCTGCTCGATGCATAAGTCAGACCTCTACCTGCTTAGAGATAGCTCTGTAACAGGTTGACGAGCCATTCAGAGGCACCACTTTTAGCTGGCAGGAGACATGTCCTCTCACGCCCCCAGACTTTCAAGAATTAAGCCTGGGTTGGAGATTTTCATGCTGCTCTTGGCTGGTTTAAGATGATCTCCCAGCCTGGCCAAATTGGTCTTTAGCTGGTCTACTAGCCTGGCCAAACTGGTCTTTAGCTGGTCTCCTATCCTGGCCAAACTGGTCTTCAGCTGGTTTAGTTGATTGGCCTGCTCGTCCACCAGACTTGACAAGTGTCCAAAACCCCTCAAAGACCAGCAAACCACCCCAGCCACCAGTCTAGAAGACCAGCTAAGACCAGCAAACCATCTTAGGCTAGTTTAATCCTTTTTGTTTTTTTCAGCAGGGGCATCAGCATGAAATGCCATGCTGGTTCCGGATGGTTTATGCTGGTTAGTGCTGGTCTAGAACCACCCTGATAAACTGTCAGGAGCACATTGCAATTAGATTGGGATGATATCAGAGCTTGAGAGCCCAGCAGACCTCTACTCTGTGAGAGGCGGACTAGACTTTTGACGACACCACTTTTAGCTGGCAGGAGACATGTCCTCACTCAGGTCCCCAGACTTTCACAAATTAAAACCTACAGTGGAGATTAAAATAGAACTGTCTCCAACTTGGCAAGGGTACTATACTGTACCTGTCTTCTGCTCACAACAGATTTGACCCTTGCCTTTTATAGATCTGCTCATATTTTTACACACAACTTGCAGAACTTGCAAGATATGTTAATTATTTTTTTTCCCATTAAAAATCTCTAAACACCTGTTGAACAAGAGCGATTTACTTTAAGATTAAGATAAATCGAACACAAATTTTGTGAGGTGAATGCAAAAAAACAACCAAAAAAAAAAAAAACAGTTCCCTTTGAATTAAGGTTATTTTGTTATTCCCTTGGCATTTTTATTTTTTAAATTTTTTTTTAAGCATAAACCTCAAGTTTATGTACCTTGTTCTAAGGATGTTTAGAGATTTTTTACTCATTGTTATGATTTGGTAAACACAAATGATGGTTGTGTGTGTGATGGATAAATAATTCATAGATTTCTAGAAATGAAGGATGTAAGTGGGCAAATATGTGGTGTGGTGCAGAGGCCATTCTGGAATCATCTGCGTCAGAGTAGCAGTCTGCTACACATCCATAACCACAATCAGCTGAGCCAATAATAGCCCCCCGGCACCAGGGAGAAAAGTGTGACGAATCAGGAGCTTTGACGTCCATGTGACTCCTAAGGACAGGAATGTTTTGTATAGGAGCACATTCTCAAAGTGAGGGTTTGGGGTTGGGACAGGTTAAACACAAGACAAGCTGTCAGTCCTTTGAATGATAAACCACTAACTCATCACAGTATGGGTCACTCCACTTTATCATTGTCCAAGCTTGACCCTTGGATCTAAGAGTCAACCAAACACCCTGACCCCCTTCCATCAAGCTGTGGACACCTCCACAGCAGCTTCAAGCTCAGCTCTTTAGAGTATCTACTAAGGTCATTTGGAGTAATACAGTGTGTCCTGTTAAAAAAAGACCAGCATACTGAATATTGTGTTTTAGATGCTTTAGATACTGGTACTTAGCACATGATACTGGCTTGCTGGTTTACATGCATCCATTTGGCAGATGCCAAGGTATATTCAAGGTATATTTTTTACAATTATGTGCATTCCCTGGAAATCAAACCCATGAACTTCGGTTGGCATGAGATTGTGACCAGACTGATCTCACTGTGAATTCAGCGACAGTAAGTCGAAAGTTCTGCTGCTTAAATGATGTAATACAGTCAACAGGAATGAATATTTGATTAACCATATGGCCTAACCCAAACCACAACCTAACAGTCAGTGGAGTGAAAATATTACCTTAGAGGGAAAATGTAACCTCCAAATTGATTGTCATTGATTATGTGAACGCAATTACTTTCTGGTTTCCATGGTACCAGAACACGGTGCTCATCTGGAACTCTGCTGAATGGGGTTGATGTCAGGGTACCAGAACATTGAGTAACAAAATGTCGAGTTCCTGTGTGATCATGTTGTTGCGACATGCTCTAACAGTAAAGCTCCAGGAACACAGCAGTTGTAGTTTCCTGTTGAAAACAGGTTGTTCAGTTATCTTAACCAGCAACACAACCTTGGTCAACCAGCTTCACCAGAAAAACCATGTTGTTTGAAGAGCTAGCACCAAACAAGCATAAGTCAGCTGGGACCATCATGAAAATTAATGAAACCTGGCCAATCTGGTTTTCAGCTGGGCAAGCTGGTCTCTCAGCCTGGTTTAACTGGTCGACCAGCTGGTCTCCCAGCCTGTCCATCAGAAAAGTGCCCAAAACCACTCTAAACCAATTTACTGGTCTTGGCTGGTTTAAACCGCTCTAGTTGGACTCCCAGCCTGGCCAAGCTGGTCTTCAGCTGTTATTCAAGAGTGGCCGACTTGGTGTTCAGCTGGTTTAGCTGGTCAGTCAGCTGGTTTACCAGCCTTACCAGCAGACAAGCGTCCAAAACCCCTCTAAACCACTTTGCTGGTCTTAACTGGTTTAATATGGTCTAGCTGGTATTTCACCCTGGCCAAGCTGGTCTTCAGCTGGTCTTTAGGACTGGCCAAGCTTGTGTTCAGCTGGTTTAGCTGGTCAGCCAAATTGTCTCCCAGCCTGACCAGCTAACAAGTGCCCCAAAGTCCTTTAAACCAGCGAAGAAGACTAGCTAAGATCAGCAAACCAGCTTAGGCTGGTTTAAGCTGTTTATACAGTTTATACAAGCTGATATTTTCAGCGGGGTGTTTGGGCGTAGTGCATGCTTCCAGTGTTTTAGAAAGCTTGATGCACCACAGTAGGATAAAGTGGAGTTCTCCACCTGTTGTCAGTTAAAACTGACCAGCTGGATTTGCAGAAAAAGCAGATATATTAGCAGATGCATGTAACAGAAACAATGCCATGCACAGGCACAGCCTTTTTATTTTAAACCCAAGAGAATGCATAGATAAACCGGCATCTTCTCGACTCCTTGAACTTAACGGAGCTCAGGAGGATTCACAGTAACATAGAGCCAAGATATGACATGCACAAAGAGAGAGATTGGAGTGTTTGTCTAGGAACGCATTAGATATGGGCATGAGAGCGCAAACATTCTCTCTGAAAATCAATTGTCACTTAGCCACACAGATGGGCGGTAGGATTGTATGTCATGTTTTATGAATTTTGACAGGATTGCAGTTGACCAAGCGCCAGGAAATTATAGGGTCATCCACAAGTGGGATCAGAGCTACACAATTTGTTTTCTTCAAAGCAGTCAGTCAATTAAAGTGTTTATCGTGCTGTCTGACACAGTGAAAGTTTGTTATATTACAGTGTCTTAGAGGGAAATGGCTTCATAGCTTGGACGTGTTCTATTAACATTTGACAAGGAGAAATTGTCCAAATAATTTTTGGGGTCAATGTATGTTGATATGCAATACTGCATTTTGGCTTGAGACATATCCATCAATCTGATTGGTCTATTTTTTTTCTTTACAGCTGATTGGTTCAATAATCGGCAGGCAGGGTACAAAAATCAATGAGATCCGTCAAGTATCAGGAGCTCAGATCAAGATTGGCAGTCAACTGGACAGCACCAGTGACCGACACGTCACAATCACAGGCTCCCCAATCAGTATCAACCTGGCCCAGTATCTAATCACATCCTGGTAAGCAAACCTGGACTTCAACCCTTCATTAAAGGCCCAGGGTGTTTGTACTTGACAACTCCATATGTTCATCTGGCATTGCTCTTTATGGTGTAACACTATAGATAATGCCCAATTTTAAGGGATAGTTCAACCAAAATCAAATTTCTGTTTACTCACTATCCCTTTTAAAAGCCCTGACTCATGAAAACCTCTGGACTGAAAATCCCCTGATAGAATATCCCCAGAGTTTGCAGGCCAAAAAGAAGCACTTTTGAGCAAAGGCAATGCACAACTACAAAGTGAGGAGAAGTGGCGAAAAGAAGCCAAGCTGAGGAATTAATTGGCCAAGTTTCAAGCTAGAAGCTTGTTAGAGCCAAAGGCAGAGCATTTTGGCAGACTCATAGACAGACTGTAATTTTCTCCCACAAGATCTATGCGGTTGCAATTTGATCAAATGTTGTGTCAGGCAAGAAAGCAGTGCATTCCAGGCAGGTTTGTTCCTGGGCAAAGACTTTGCGATTGATGCTTGGGCAAAATTTAATTTGCTAATGTAACAAAATTTATAGTTCCATTCCTTAACCAGGCATTTTGAAAATGATCGTTCTACACTTAAAATGTCAGTTTAATTAACATAAGGTATAATTTGTAGAATACTCATTGGAGAGATTAAACTAGATAAATTTACTGTATAGTTTTAGTTTGTACAAAGTTTGAATTAGAGCTGGGCAATATAGCTGGATATTTTTCAGCCTTGTGATGATAGTTGATATGTGAGATGTTTTTCGCTAATTGAACCCAAGGTAAAATTATCTTAAATCATTTATTTATATGCAACAATATAACAATACATTCTGTAGTAATAAATAGCCAAATGTACCTTTTTCTATAATAAAACTTCTAAAATACTAAAACTACTAAGATGTCTGAGAACATTTTTGAGTTATATACAGTAAATTCACATGGACAATTTGAACTGATTCACAACAATGAATCGACCATACCAACACTAACACCGTCTTTGCTACTGAAGTTTAAATCACAGACTATATTAAAGCATCTGTCTTAACACTCTTAAAATCAAGAGTTGCAAAACAAGAAGAGATTGTAAAACTAGAAACTTAATGGCCAATAAAACAGCAGATTAAAAACATTGCAATATTTGTAATGTTGCTTAATTTTATATAGCCAGGAAAATGTAAATATATTGCCCAGCCCTAGCTCGAATCAGGAAAAGAATGAAATGAGTAGTAATTCTTTTTTTGACTCAAACATATGCGCTTATGAATAATAATGAGAAAACCAATTAGACCACTCCAAATGAGTGTCTTATTTATTCAACAGGCTGTTATGGCTGTTTTTTTCTTAGATTCTTTATTAAATTACAGAAAAAGGCAGGTTCCTAATAGATACAGAGTCATGTATATAGCACAGCTATATATATATTAATTCTCCCACCAAATCATGAGTCAGCAAGCAGACAGTCAGTAATAATTGGGTCTTGGATGAAATATTTATGCCTGTCTCAGGTGTGTTCAACAAGCAGACTGGTGTAGAATGTCAAACTCATTCTGAGAAGCACTTCATTATATTGTTTGAAATCTGTAACTCAAGCATCTTGCATGGGGGGGGGGGGGGGGGGGTTAGTTTGAAGATATTCTGGGAAAGCTTTTGTTGATTTGCTCATGTCTTAACATTATTGCTTTTAATGCTTTATCATCAGTTGAAATATAACTGCTGTATTTGGTTGTCGCTGATCCCTCACTGCAAAAAAATCATTTTCTTGATAAGTATTTTAGTCTTGTTTTCCAGTAAAAAATGTCTGCAAAACAAGATCAAATGAAACGCTAACATGACTTGTCAGAGAATATCTCTTGAATTAAGTTTATTTTCTTACCTCAGTGGTATATATATATATATAATTTTTTTTTTTCTTTAAACATAACGTAATACATTTTGCTAGATTTATAGTTAAAACAAGAAAATACAATCTGAATCAAGATATTCTCTAAAAAGTCTTAATATTTTATGGAATTTTGCTTATGTAAATGTATCTTTTTAAAGAATGTTCAGATATTTTTACTGACAAACAAGACACAAATACTGATTAATAAAATGATCTTTTGCAGTGCAGAGCAGTCCAAGGCACTCTAGCATTGCGATATATTTTTAATGAGTCAGCTCGATCAAGCCCTTAAAATCAAACATGACAATTCATGTCCTGGAAGTCCTATCTGCAGAAGTCACCACCAATTAGTGTCCCTTTCTAAGTATACATCCTTTGACGTTTCACTTCAATGCATTGCATCAGAACGTTCTGCATATTGAACACACCCCCCAACTTGGTAGTTTCTTTTGACTTCACAAATTCAACATACAGTGACCCCAAAAAGCATTTGGACACTTGCGTGGCATTTTAAAATGTATGATTGTCTGTGCGTTATTGAACAAAATATTAAAGCAAGTGGCATTTATTTTAAAGAAATATACTGTAGTGCAACACTTTAGCAAAACTTTTCACAAAAAAGAAGTTTGTTAGGTTTCAAATTACAAATTAGATACAGTGGGGTTTTGAAGTTCACAACATCTGCATTCAAAGTCTAATTTAAACCTGGAAATAAACAGATGATTTTAGGATTTTAAACATTTTAAAACAAAGACATTTTTTCCGTAAAACGAATGAAGCATTTAAGATTATGCACTATTTCTAGGTCACTAATGAAATAAGCACATTTGTGATCATGTTAGACAAAAGGTCCAGTTTCCTTGCTTCCATTCAAGGACAAAAGATACTCTTTGGGACATTCTCAAATCATGCTGGATAGCATGGATCAACAGGTTTTGCACAAACTTGTGGAGTTCATGCCAGCTGGAGTGCATACTCTTATAAAAGCAAAAGGGGGGACGTGTCAAATACTAAGAAATAGTATTCTATAGAGATATACAGTATTAAAGAGCACCTATTATGGTTTTTAAACGTGCCTAATTTTGTTTTAAAGGTTTCATACAATAGATTTACATGCATCCAAGGTCAAAAAACACTTTAATTTGCTCATAATTTAAATTGCAGCATTACCTTTTTTTCCCAGCGTCAAAAACGACTCGTTCAATGATCCGTTCTAAAGGATTCATTCTAAACTCCTCCTTTCAGAGAGCCTACTCTGCTCTGATTGGTCAGATGTCCCAGTCGCTTGTGATTGGTCTACCGCTTAGTGTAGTGTTTGAGGGCGGGTCAAAGCTGTTCGCGAGCAGCCAATGAAGACCAGAGGCGGGTTTTTTGTTACCAAATTACGTGGGTTAGTACAGGAAGTAAGTCTGGAATTACTAACGACTCGTTTCAGGTGTTCAGAATCGGTTCTTTCATTTGGGAGTCAATAACTCCATTTGTCGTGCACTTTGATTTTTGAAACTTCGCAGACTTTTTTACATTCACAAACAGCTATATAACACACTACATGAAAGGTAATATTTGAAAAACCATAATAGGTGCTCTTTAAAAATCAGCTTGTCACAGTCAAGAAAACTCTAGCATTATTTATTTGCAGATGGCACTTGGTTTGATATTTTGCTATGTAATGCAAACTTAAGTGTCCAAATATTTTGGGGCCATTGTATGCTGTTAGTGACAACAAACATTAATGCATTGGCAATGAGTAACATGTTGACAAATGCATCTTTTGTCGACTTGCTATAGATAAAGGAAATGCTACTGAAATTGAAATCATTCTGTTTCTTTTCCCTAAGCCCCTACCCAAGCCATCACCCCGAATTAAACAGCTCCTTTCCCATGAGTGCCAAGGTCCCCCCTCAAATAATCTGTTGCAACCACCAGCAAAACACACCTCTCTTATGATTTTTCGTTTCTGATTTTTGGTCTCCTTTTATTTCTCTCAATTTTTTGTTTAACATGTCTTTTATTTAACCTTCTAACCCTTCTCCATCCGCCTTCCCTCCCCCGTCCCTCCACCCTCCTCTCCTCCACCTCCTGTTCCTCCTTCCCTCCCTCGTACAGTTTAGAGACCGCCAAATCCACTGCCCAGTCCTCCTCCATGTCGACCCCTGTAGACCTCAACATGAGCTTCACCCAGACTGCTCCCCATGCATCGTCCTCTGCCGCAGCCCTGGCAGCGATGGGCGGCCTGCCCCATGCTCCAATCTTGGGCGCCCCTTATACCCTCCCCCTCTCCAGCCTCCTGGGAATCAAATCCTTCCCCTTCCTGACACTCTCGGCCCCTGCCGCTGCTGCTGCCCCTGCCCACGGCACCTTGGCTTCCTACACCGCCAAGATCTCCAATGCCAACGGCATCAAGAAACCAGAGCGACAGAAGTTTGCGCCCTACTGATGCTTGCCGAGAGGACCCTCCAAGAACCTCCTTTGTTCCTGAGACAAGAACCGGAGAGGAACAGTTTCAGGGTTCTTCTCTACTAGCCTGATGTAGCCGTCTAGAGGGACTGTACCAATTCATTTTCGTCACTGCAAAACAAGTATTTTTATTCATCAGTATCTTTGCCTTGTTTTCCAGTAAAAAATTGCCAATGGGGAAAGAAAAATAAATTTCAAAGAATATTCCTTTTTATCTTACACAATTTTGCTGCTCAAGTAAACTGAATTAAGGATGTTCAGATATTTTTACTGGAAAACAAAAATGCTGATTAAGAAATTAATTATTGCAGTGTTTTTGGTTTTGTAGCTAGTCCTGAAAAATTTTAGGAAACTAATGGCATAATGAGTTTTATTTTTGTTGTTTTTTTATTTTTATTATTATTAATTGTATTATTATTTTATTTTTATTTATTTTTTGGCTGGGATAGCCGCTAAAGCCATAGACTATTCCTAATCTCCTATTTTCCCAAAATCTTTACACCTGTTTAATGTCTGCTCTTATTTATTGATAATGACAAAATATTCCCGTAAAAGAGTTTATAACGTAGAACACTGTTGACTGATGCTAATCTCTTATGTATCAGCTTTTATACAATGATGTCTGTGAATGCTTCTGTATACAACTTCCTGATTTTTTTTTTAGGAATCTTTAAACGATGTATTAAATCAAAATATGAAGAAAAAATAATCATAATAATAATGAAAATGTTTTTAAAACGAAAACAGATCTAAACCTTGCTGTTGTGTTACATTTTTAAGATTCGTTCACATTTGTTTTGAAATGTTATTTATTTTATTTATTGTGCAGAGTGTTTTCTTTAATGGTCAATGTTTGTTTTCTGTAATGGCTGCAGGTTAAAAAAAAAAAAAAAAAAATCTCTTTGGATTTCTTCTATTCAATCATGGTTACACACATACTGACAAAGACACACATCTGAGTAACCACGAGCAAATTTTACTATATTTTAAATACGAATACATCTAGAAGTTATGTATGTGTTTCTTTACTGTTCTGTGGATCATTACAAAAATCACTATTTAAATCTGTATTTTTGTATCATTTTCCAGTAAAAATATCTCAAGTTCCTTAAAGCAAGATAAATTTACTTGAGAATCAAAACTATGTAAGATAAAAGGACTTGTTTTCAGACAATATGTTCCAAAGTTTTATTTTTACTACCCCTTTTGAATTTATTATTAGTTTTTTTATTTTAAACATATAAATCAAAAAGAAAAGGAACAAAATGCCAACGAGGAAAGACAAATACTTAATTCATGATATACTCTTAAAACAAGTTCTAAAAAACTAAATGTATCTTGTTTAAAGGATGCTTTTATAATTTTTACTGGAAAATGATAGAATAATACAGTTAAAGACATGTTTTTTTGCAGTGAAAGTGAATGATGCCACGGTGAAGTCTGGTATAATTAAGTGTCCAAATTCTGAATGTGCTACAGCTAGATACTTCATTTCAAAACTTGGCTGGCAGTGGCCGAGCTCGGAAAGTAATGTTTGTTTCAGGGGGATTCCTTCATCGTTTCTGATAAGAAAATGACTATGCATGGTGACTGCCCCAGTCGGAAACTAATGCTGCATGTTGACTTGGCCCCTTACACGCACACACTAGCAGACAGTTAACAGCTTAGGTCTGTTTGGTGATGGCTTTTGAAATAGAGCAATATAGGTTCGAGAGTGCTAAAACATACATATACAGCAGACCTAGACATAAATATGCTTCGAGTGTAGCTATAGTAATCATTATTATCCTCGATCACAAGATTATATGATGTGGACTTCCTATGTTTTGTTTTTTCTTTTTTTAAATAACTATAGAAATATCACACTTATTTTTCTAAACCTAGAGTCCTAAAATTGAATGTGACCACTTACACCAACTCATTCATTTGGTAGATGTCGTGTAACTTTGATTCGTGTTTGTCATTTTTATCTTTATCGTTACTGTTTGTTTGTTTAGATATTTTTTCTCAAACGTCTATCCCATACTCATTTGCATGAATTTAACTTGGCATCTATGCAAAACATCTTGGGGGTTGGTTCTGCGAGTATCCTGTGTCATGCATCACAGATGGCCCTAAATAAACCATCTTTGAAAAAGGGCTATCGGCAAAGATGGAACCCAAGGCAAGGACAATGATGCTCTCAGATTTATGAACAATGCCATGTATAATATATCTACATACCTATATATGTTGTATTATATCCATGTTTCCCATTCCAAAGCCTAACACATAACCACCCTTTCACACCCTTTGAAATGACACAGTGTGGCAATGATATGTACTGTTGCACTTCACAGTGAAACTTATAGTTGGATGAGTTTTGAAAACTGTTCAGATGCTTGAATTATCCGAGATCTGTTGTTTGGATTCACACGTTTTTCGTTTGTCAGCCTTGGCATAAATGCAAACTCCTGTTTTAGTTTCATTCATCAATGCCATACAAATTAATAAAACCAATACTGTATTAACGTATTCCAGCCTCTTTTGTTCTCTCTTCGCTGAGTGAAATAAAACAATGTTGACTTTAATGGTTGGGGAGACAGAACAGACAATAACTATTAAGAATCTTTTGTTTTTAAGAAAGCAGAAACTAATAAGAGTTGAAATTTAAGATTTTAAATAAGCTTAGCTTTTTTTTTTTTTTTTTTTAAATAAAAAATAGCTTAAAATATAGCTCAAAACATATACAATGTGTTTAATTAAAGTAATAAGCCACTCAAGGCCATGCATTACAGTGATTTTACACCAGGTACGGGGTGTTGTTCAGCCATGGGACAATCAAGGTAACAATTAATGGCCTTGATTGATTTATTGCTTTAATAAGGGTGCTTTACATACTCCTGGGATGTTGAAATATGTGACATGCTATACTCCTTCTAAAAAATGTTTTATTATGCATGCAGTTTTTATGACCATATTAATACTTCTACTTTTAAAAAACAATTCACTCCAAAAAATACATTAGCCTATTTTTAAGATTTATGCATTTCAATTTAATAACACAGTTCCATCGAATTGAATTGGTTAATCTTAATTAAAAATTAAATGAATCAAATGAATCAAACTTAAAATATTTATTTAATTTGATTAAAGTTTACACAATTCAATTTGATGGATTTTTATGAAATTGAAATCCATAAAGCCTATATATACATATATATATATATATATATATATATATATATTTAGTGAAGGCAAAAGCTGATAAAAAAAAAGTACAAAAAAGACATGCATCAACTAAATTTTTACAGCATTAATTAATCATGTTAATAAGTCCTAAAAAGTATTGTTCATTGTTGGTTCAGATCATTAACTAATATTAATGAATACAACCTTATTGTAAAGTGTTTCTGTTTTAATAGTAATAGTAATAATTTACAAACAATACTAATAAGGTTTTATTTGTTAACATTTGTAAATTCATTAGGTATCATGAACTTATAATGACATTTTATCAAAAATACAATTGTTTGTTATTTCATGTGTGTTCATAATGCATTAGCTAATGTTATCATATTCAATAATTTATATGAGCATGTTAAACAAACTAGAAATATATATATATATATATATATATATATATATGTATATTTCTTTTTTTTCTTCTTCTTTTTTTTTTTTTAGACTTGCTTAGTGAAAAAGTGCAGTGTAAGTTAAAACCAGACCAGCGAACGAAGCTTTCTTCAGTGCTCACCCATACAAACAACAGTTCCTCCCTTTTCTAGACACATGATTAGAGATTGAGACCAGCTGAGCTTAATGAGGGAACTGTTAAGGTAGCAACACTAAATTACAGAGACTTCAACAAAGTTTCAACAAAAGAAGTACAGAAAAAAGAAACAAACAAAAACAAAAAAACAATTCCACAAGAAATGAAACAAAAAATACCAGAAGAAATTACATCAGAGAAAACAACCAAGGTCCATCTCCTCATTCATGCCATTGGGAGCTAGAGAGTTCAACTCAAAAATCCAGAAGGCCTCTCTCTCTGTAATAATTTCTTGTCTCGATCCCCCCCTATGGAGAAGGACCCTCTCAATGCCCAGGAACTTCAAATGATTTTTAAAATGATGAAAAATAGGAGATGTTGTCTTGCCTACTGATGGCACTCATGTGTTCAATAATTTTCATGCATAATGCATGTTTTGTTTTGCCAATATATAACAGGGGACATGGACAGATTATTATATATATGTACAATATGTGTAGTTTTACAGGTGATCAGTTGTCTGATTTTATTCATTTTGGATGTACATGGGTGTGTAAAAACATTACATTTAACGTCGTAAGAACAGGAAATAAATTTGTTGCATAGAATGTTTCCCTGGGCATTGGTGAGGGATGTAGAGGAGGAGATGGAGGTATTGGCATGTCCCTTAAATTTCAGCTCCTAGAGTAGACACAGAGAGGGGGTCAGTTTGTTCAGAGAATGAATTAGTGGTTCTGAAATGTTTGAAGAACTAACTCTATCGAGTGCAGTATCCAGCCAATTGGTAGGATATCCACGTGACCTGAAATCCCAATATAAGGTCTGAGCTTTGGCTTCAAAGGCATCTGTGTCAGAACAAATATGGTAAAGTCTTGTGAACTGGCTATAAGGTAGACCCCGTTTTAGAGAGTTAGGATGAGCACCCTTGTCATGTAAGAGACTGTTTTTTGCAGTTTCCTTTCTATAGAGGGAGGACACAATGCGCCCATTAATAACTGAGATACTAGTTTCATTTTTGGTGGAATTGTTTGTTTTGTTTCTTTTTTCTGTACTTCTTTGGTTGAAACTTCGTTGAAGTCTCTGTAATTTAGTGTTGCTACCTTACCAGTTCCCTCATTAAGCTCAGCTAGTCTCAATCTCTAATCATGTGTCTAGAAAAGGGAGGAACTGTTGTTTGTATGGAGAGCACTGAAGAAAGCCATGGGCTAATATAGTCAAATATTCTAACTTTAGTTCATTTTGTAGACTTGCCACTTTAAAGGTGCACTCAGTAACTTTTTGTTTGTGTCCTTTTGGACTTAGTGGACCTAATGGTGTGGATGCAGCATCATTCAAAATCAATACTTTTCAGTTACAGATGTCATTGTAGAAATTCACTTTTCACAATCATTGATGATTAATTTAGTCCAAGAGTGAAAGTGTCCAATAATAAGATTGTCACTGAGATTAAGCTAGTAGTATTCAGCTGGTCATGTGTTTCTAAACTGGCAGCCCCCCAGGAGGGTGTCCCTGCCCCATATAGAATAAAAGAGCTTTTATAAGGTTACTGATATGATTAGAGTCCTCATCTCATGTGAGTGGTCATGATTTTAAACATATGTTTCAAAATTACAATTAATTTCTTTAGGAGTAAAACTTTTTAATAGGGAAAAAACTACTGAGTGCACCTTTAATACTGAATTCAATTCAACTGCTGTGCAGTCACTAATTTTCAACAGCTTTAAATGTGAAATTTCCAAATCAAAAGTTTCTATTTTATAATTAGCCACATATCACATGTTTCTTCCAAATAATAAACAGTACATTTCAATACAGTCTTGAAATCAGCTTTGCTTAGCATTCATTTAGCAGAATCCGAGTTCCAACACATTGTCATTAGAAGATTTTTCTGTTCTATCAAAGCATAGCGTTAAATTTTTACAAGGTTTAGCTTCCTCTCAAAGCCAATTAAATAACTATTGCGCAATAGGCCATTAAAATTAGCCGTCTAAAATAAGACATGTCCACTCTGTTTGAACAAGTCACTCATTGCAGACATTGTATTTTAATTTTTGAGGAAAGGGCCCTTGAGAATAGCCCAGGCGCACTTCTCCAGCGATCACCAAAATGCATGTGTATAATAAACAAAGTCAGCTATAATAACATGCTGACACATCAGCCATCCCTGTATCTTTCTATCCCAGCTCAACCTGGGCTGAGAGTGCCGCCCAACTGGCGGCTTGCCATAACGCCACTTAATGCGATGCCGCCTGAGATGAAAGCAGTCTATGAATAAAGCTTACACCTCACTGCAGCTGCTCAAACACAAACAAATTCTAACAGGCGGGGTTCTGTTGCCTTTGTGTATGTGTGTTAGTGTGTGTTTTTCTGTCGAGGAAAGAAGGTGGGGGGTGTAATGACACCCTGAACACAGTCTCTCACAATATCTCACAAAAGAACTTTGTGTTGCAAACCCACAACAAACCATAACATCTTGCAGAAACGACCATGTTCGCTGTCGTCCATTGATGTCAACTGTCCACGGACTGAGGCGGATACATTAAAAGAGTAATTATGCAAGCGATCACCTCCTACAGTCAGTGAGTGGAATAATAAATCACAATTTACCAACAATTAAAGAGACAAAGTAGTTTGAAATGGAAGCCAGTAATTATATGGTGATAGTCACTTGGCTGTGGTGGGAGCTGACACCAGTGGGACTGGCATGTAGTTGAAAGCATGAGCTTTGTGCCACGCACTTGGAAAAAACAATCAAATTCGGATTAAACTCCAAGGAAACTGAAATTCAGCTCAGCCCATTACACAAAAAGCAGAGTGTATTTTTAGCCCAAAGCTATCCAGAAAGAAATTATTTGGGGTTATACCACGGGTCTGTTGAATGCTTGATTCTGATTGGTTGACGGACGTTCTAAGGTGTGCAATTATTTTTCAAGTAAATGCACGCCTATGAAGTAGTTCCAGGACTTGACCGCATAACGGTTCCATATCACTTCATCAAATTATTTCAGTTATTTCAAAGAGCCCTACAGACTACCACAACAAAATAAACCAATTAAAACAAAGACATTGATTAGGTACATAGGATAAGAATGTCAAAAAATGTCTGTATTATAATATCCTAAATCTATTTCAATTTCGATGGAAAGCGTCCTTGGGCTCCCTCTCTCTTTCACTCTCGTCTCACCCACACACACACACACACACAAAACAGAGCCATAATGTTAGCGCACACCTGCATCTCAGTGGGGCTGAAAACAGTTGCTAAGGTTTACATCGGTAAAGCTTTACACAAAAATGGCGACACTCGCTGCTGCTGAGAAGTGCATAAAGTTACATCTTGGTGATTTTGAAGTGATGTCTGATGAGAGCTGCAACAAAAAAGGTATTCCCAGAAGCAATCTCTCTCAGTTTCTGAGTTTCTCTCTTTCGATCACTCAAAAAAAAGCTCACACACATACACATGCGCGCACTACCTTGTTACTCCAGTAAGTGCTCCAGTAAAGCAGCGCAAGCCTTGCAATCCTCCGTTGCTAGTTCTAAAGTGACATTTTCGAACTAGCAACGAAAGCTCGGACTGCATCAAAGTAAGACACTGAATACATGGCGGAAGAAAGTAGTTCCACTAATCAGAGTGTTTTAGGGGCGAAAACTAGAAAATGTCTTGAGATAAAACCCTGAACGATGTCTTAATGTGTGATGACCATGGTATAAGCAGAATAATTTACTCCGCTGCACATCGTGACCGCATTATCACCTCGGGTGTGGATTATTTTTCAATAATTCAATGGTCTGTCATCAGTTATTTCTTACTTATTGTGACCTTCTCAAGAGAGAATGCGAAAGCTTGTGAAATATTTAAGAGTGCAAGAAAATAAAAGAATTTCAAAAATGGAAACTGCAGCAACTTAGCCAACTTTCATGGCACATAAACAAGGCAAACACAGACCAACATAAAATCTACACATTCAATCCCAACATGAAAGATTTCTGAAAAGAGGCACAGATTGTATTGATCTGTGTGCAATTTCTGCACCATTGGTGTCACCAAACAGTACAGTCTTTTAGGTATGCACACGAGTAGTATGAATAGATTTCGGACATACTTCATTCCGGGACATGGGCATTGTCTCATAACCTGAATATATGATGTAAGAACAACAACCACAAAAACTATCCACTCTGGTTTTGTTAAACAAGCACCCTTTAAGCACAAGGAACAATTATCTTGGCATATGTAGCACTTAGAGTTGAGAAGAGCCGCCCGACTGGCGGTTCACCACCGTTCTTTTAAATCCAGCGTTTTGAATGTGACGTTGCCTCAGCTCACGAGGGATTATGGGATCGTTAAGTGTCCAGTCAATCTGCACTTCAGAATCTCGCCAGAAATAGAAGGTCATTAGGGCATTTCTCACTTACTGCTTCATGAATACTGTGGATTTGAACATACAGTACTACTCCATTGGCATACTGTTTTTGGCAAACTATATAGTAAAGAAGTATGGATATTCAGACACAGCAACAGTTTTATGTGCTGAACTGTTTAGTGAATTTTCCCCCTAATGTTTCTGGCCTAATTTTTTAACTATCGTGAAAAAGTTGCTAAACTGACGAACATTTCTATAAAATTTCATTTTTTACACTTTCAAACACTTTTTTACATGAGTGTATCCATTGCAAACAGGCATTTAAAATTGAGTCATCCTTGTAATTGTGTTTTTTTTTTTTTTTTTTTGCAATTCAATGCCAAATTAAAGGTTTGTATAATAGCCTAGATTTCTCCAAGATCAAAAACAGAGGATCAAAGGCAATAGGGGGAATAATAATTTATTTTGCAGAAGACCTGTTAATGGGTTTAATTAATTTTTGCAATGTGTTGACTTGATTTGTAAATGTATGTAGAGCACAGAGTTCAGCTTGAATTAAAAGAGGCAACTGGGATTGATATTGCAAACCCATCAGGTGTAATATTTTTAAAGAGGATCTTAGGGTTTTCAGTTTTAGTGTTTGCAAAAAATGTAAATATGTTTGGGAGATAACAATACAGTACATAAAATACCCCAAACCACCTACTCATTAATGACAGATTTTTCTGCCTGTTATTTTAATGTGTGATATTTTGTGTTCCCAATTCTTAAAACAATGAAATGTACACTTCATAAATGTATAATATTTAAATTAGATAATAAGTTATATTATAATTTACCATAAATTACCATATTATTTATAGTAAGTAGGCTAAAAGTGGAATGGTTTTGCATGAGCAGAAAACAGTGTCTTTGATATAAGCCTTTGGGCGAAATTCAGCATACATAGAGGACATTGCGCAATAACTTTTGTGGAATTACTGGACATTTTTTATTCAAGACAGATGTTTAATTTGATACTTTGCTTTGAATTCACAAGCAGGGAGATATTAAGCTGCCTCACCAGGGTCCAATGTGAATGCACCCCTCCCAGGTTGGCTCATTAATATTAATAAGGTCACGTGACTGGGTGCTCTACAAAGGCTAAGCAAAGGCATCACAAACTCATTAATATTCATGACCCAATTCCCCTTAAAATCGCTCACAGTGCCCGGCCAACGCCCAACATTTTCAGCAGGTAAGCCATTTGTGCATGACCAAATAGTCACAACTGAAAAAAAACTGCAAAAGACTCACCAATGACAAACAAGCTAAAGTGTTCTTGAAAAGAATATCCTGGGGTTCAATACAAGATAAGCTCAATCGACAGCATTTGTGGCACGATGTTTACTACCACAAAATGTGTTAGAAGTATAGAGACATTTTAGACTGGAAATGCAATAGGACTAAATATATTTCTTTTGAAATGTGAATCAACATCCCTGTGCTAAAGGTGTTTAATTATTATTTATTTATTCAGAATTTAAAATACTGTCTCTGATTTGGCAACCAGAGTTGCCAGTTTTTTTGTTGTTTTTTTTTTTTACTGCAAATTTAAAGGGACATTTCACCCAGACATGTCATCATTCACTGGCATGTCATTTCAAAACCATGACTTTCTTTCTTCTTTATAACTGAAACTGAAATTAGTCTTTTGTTTTAACATTTCTCCTATACATTAAAAGGATCCATAAGACACCACATAGAATGTGTGGGTTTGTTTGTAGTCTCTGTAATTATGCGTCTTTGAGAGTGAGTCACACTGCAGAAAACTATATAGCAATCCTACAATCAGAGACAATGAGGGTTTTCTATGAAGACAACTAAGGCCTGTTTCACACTGCAAGCATTAGCATTGCGTAGGCGCAGATGCAACATAATTACAACAGCAGGCTCGCATTGTGCTATCACACTCAGTATGTTTAAATGCACCTTAAAATTTAAATTTCAGTTGGAATAAAACTATTATGTATCTTTTTAAAAGGTCATGTATTGTGAAAGCTTCAGTGTTGTGTGTCTATGTGCACGATGTGTATTTAATCCACCACACCGGACATTTTTCCTTCAATTATTCAATAACGCATTGTGTCATTGTACTTGGATATTCAGAGGAAGACTGTGGCTCAACAATGAAAAAAAAAAAAAGAATTGTAAACGCACAGACTGTCTGTGTTGATGTTGCATAATAGAGCTGTGGCTCAATCCAGAAAATAAAGTGATTTCTGGGATACTACATTGAGTATTTCCTTTAATAAATTATAAAATGGTTATCGGGAGTGGGTGACTGACAACAATAGCAAACTTGATCATGAAATCTGGTTTACATATGGACAGGAGATCACATTTACATTAAAATTAGGACTGGTTGGTATGGCGATATACGGTATATCGTGGTGACAGTATAAAGTGTCAACCGATAGAGACTTTGCTATACCATGTATACTAGATATTTATTGATAAAGTTGTTGCATTGCGATGGTCAAGACAGGTCTACCATTTCTTTGAACATTTCAGTTTTTGAATCACTTTCCTTAAAAATCGCAACTGACCCAAAAACATTGCATCATCAATAATATCGCAATAGAATGTGTTTTAGCTTATATCGCTCATCTCTTATCCAAATGGGAATGATTCTACAATGAAAGGAACCCAAACCTCAAAAGTGTAGCTATAAAGTTCCCAGCCTGGTCTCATGAACATTACTTTGCTCATCATGGCAACAGTTTTGCAAAATGCAATTTCGTGCCTTATTACACATCTGGCTGCAGTTTTCCAGTGTCCAGTGGGGGCACCAAAAGCGAATAAAATGGTGTCATAATCAGACATGGTTTTAAGGTGAACATTTGATGGAGGTTTTAATGAGTAAAACGAACCTCCCTACACTAAAACTTTAGCTTAAACCTAACCAATAGTGATCTAAAATCAAATGAGAAGTGACCAAAACATACATCCTTTACCCTAAACCAGTGCCTAAACCTAAACAATAGCATCTTAAACCAAAATGAGAAATAAAAAGCACACTTTCTGAAATCTGGTTTACATATGGACAGGAGATCACATTTACGTTAAAATTAGGACTGGTTGGTATGGCGATATACGGTATATCGTGGTGACAGTGTAAAGTGTCAACCGATAAAGACTTTGCTATACCATGTATACTAGATATTTATCGATAAAGTTGTTGCATTGCAATGGTCAAGACAGGTCTACCATTTCTTTGGACATCGTTTTAAATCAACTTCAACAACAAAACATACATCCTTTACTCTAAACCAATGCCTAAACCTAAACAATAGCATCTTAAACCAAAATGAGAAATAAAAAGCACACTTTCTGAAGCAACCACATCAACTTGTGTTGCTTCTGTGACACTGTCATCTCATGTGTGAGCTTGTGTGCTTGACTCATCTCGAACTGCAGTCTTCAGAGTCCAAAGAGTCCAACACACTATGAGGTGAGCTACCGCGCAAGCTAATCACGCTGGAATAAGTGTGTAAATGTAGGCGGGTCTGTAACACAAGTGTTAAAATTTTTTGTTTTCCAAATGATGTGTGAAAAATATGCGTTTATAATGTCATAATCAGCCGTTGTAGTCGTGATTTGTGTGGAAATGATTAAAACACACAGTTGTTGTAGCGCCTCTAGTGTTCATTTCACCAGGAAATTGCAGCGAAACGCAGAACGTGGCATGTAAAAGTCAGTATGCAAAAATATAGTTAATGTAAGTTCATTCTATGAGACTAGGTTCAAAGTTCCAGCTTAATCATCAAAATTCAGTCAAATTTACTTAATAGAAACTGTCTATGTACCTTTCACTGGGTATGTAACTTGCATTGATTATATATATATATATATATATATATATATATATATATATATATATATATATATATTTTTTTTTTTTTTTTTTTCAAACAATGGGCTTTATTCATGAAACTTTTTTGTAAATTGTGTGTAAATTGTTCATGACGTAATTCTTAACTAAATTGTCTCATTGATTTACATACAATTTATTGTTACATACAATATACAATTTATAAAGAAATTGATTCTGCTTGTGTTTCATGAAAATGCCCAATGGGTATGTAATTTTTTCCATTACTTTTATTTCCTTTCAATATAGCCTATATTGAAAATATTGTGAAAAATGTGTGTATTTTCAATGTATTGTCTGCTAAGCTTAGCCCACTGAGTGCCAAAATTATGCTTGCACTTACACTGCTTCTAGGTAGTGGCGTGCCGCTTGCATATACAGTGTGAATGCTGTCACCTGTTGA
The DNA here is from genome assembly GCF_019703515.2 of Myxocyprinus asiaticus. Classification (NCBI taxonomy): domain Eukaryota; kingdom Metazoa; phylum Chordata; class Actinopteri; order Cypriniformes; family Catostomidae; genus Myxocyprinus; species Myxocyprinus asiaticus. The sequence continues at coordinate 7,691,599 of NC_059393.1, forward strand.
TATGGGCAGCAAAATAAATACACGCCACTTGTGCTTGCGATGTGAAACAGGCCTAATGCCAGAGGTCTGTGCATGTTAAGTGATTATCCATTCATCTTGTGACAGGGGCCTGTCCCAAATGTTCATTCAGAAAAGTCCATTGAACACACAGGCTTATTTATCAAGCTATTCATATTCATGCAAAACAAACTGTAAAAGGCACCACTGAATGACCTGGTTATCAACACAGGCCTTCTACAGAACTAAGCTGGGCTGAATGACATTTCTTTGTGCTGACAGCAAACCCCTCCCACTCCCTTTGTCTCTGTAATAGTGATCCTCAATCCAATACCCTAAAAGTCTTCACCTCAAATCAAAGGCCTGAGAAGTTTCCTTTCCAGTGTCCCAGAGGGACATGCACGCCCCGATTCTCCATGAGGACAATCAGAAACCAGGATCAATCAGGGTCCTGAAACAGGAGGAGGTGGAGCACCTTGAGCCCCAGTCACCATCTGCTCGCCTGGAGCCTCTGTTCAGGGAAAGAAATAGCAGACCAAACCTTTTAATGTAAAGATGTACTGGTGTCTATATGCACTTAATAATGGGTGTCTTTGGAAATCTTAGGTCTTTCTATACACAAACAAATAATAAACTAAATCAGTAGTCAGTCAGCAGCATTGTTAGGTGCATTAATAACATAAGATAACTTTTTTTCTTAATGAAGCTTGCCTAATGTAAAGGACTACTTGTTATTTTGGTAACACTTACAATAGAGTTGTATTTAACATTAGAAAATGAATTAGGTATCATGAACTAACAATGTACATGTCTGATCTGTACTGCTAAAGTTACTGTTCTGTCTTACCAATACAACATTACACGTTGTGTGTGTGTGTGTATATATATATATATATATATATATATATATATATATATTCAGTCCAACAAACAAGTATTGTGTGAACAAAATGATTGGCCTCTTTTCATTTTGTTATCACAGACTATTTAAGGTTAATCTGTGTCATCAAAACATATTCAGTGCATACTTCCTGCAAGTATTAGATGGTGTGTAAAATGAAAATTGTCATATTATGAAGTCCACATTGAAAATCCGGGAATCACAATCTAATTTAAATCTGGAAATAAGTTCTACATTTGTCAACAAAGAAATGTTACATGAAAAAAAGATAAGAAATATTTAAGATCTCTAGGTCACTAAATAAGCTAATTTGTGCCACTGACCATGTTAACTTGGTTAAAAAAAAAAAGAATAGCACAAGCTATCTGTCAAAGCACTCGTCAAGGTAACATGAAACTAAAAGCAAGAGATTAACGAACAACAACATAAGTTAACTTACATTTCAGTGCTATGACTGTAATGATCATCAATCTGAGGTCATTCAACTATAAAGGCAGTTTTGTTGCCATTCTATGTGTGGGTTATGGGACAAACCAGGACTTCATAAAAAAGTATTTATTAAATTATTCATTAAAGCATTGACAGCATGAGTTCATTGACTCATGATTACATAAGCTTAATTGCAGCTAATAACTGCTTTATAGACTGCCTACGCTTTTTAAAACCCTAACCGTATCATAAGTTCAAACAGCTCCCCTCTGACAGTCTCCCTATTGTAAAGCATGCTTTATAAACATTTATTTCTAATTAGAGATGGGATCCATACACTCCCCCTAAGACCACCTAAAAAGTGATAGACCAGTGTTGCATAAAACAAACTGTTGACACAAACTGCTTCTTGGATTTTTCTTAAATGTGATCATCTCTTATTAAAAATATATCTTTAAATGTCTTTAATTTGCAATCAAGATCATTTGACAGAAGTATCTCTCTCTCTCTCTCTATATATATATATAATACCGGGACCCCACCCGGACTTTCAACCCACCCGTGACCCCACCCAGACTTTCAACCCACCCGTGGACCCTATATAAAACCTATTTTCTTTGTAACAGATTGTAAATGGGAGTAATTAGTAGTAAGTAGTAGTAAGTAGTAATTGAGAATAATTCCAATAGTTATTGAAGTCATGTTTTTTTGTTTTTTTTTTAGAAAATTATGTACTTACACATATCTTCTCCATGGTTTACTGGTTGAAAACCATGGCTGTAATTGAAAAAAAAAATTTGTATAACATAAAAAAAAAAAAAAAAATATATATATATATATATATATATATATATATATATATATATATATATAAATTGTAGAGTAATTACACCCCATGGCTGTATTAGTACTATTAAAGTACTACCTTTAAGTTATGCTGATTTAAAAAAGAAATAAAACAAAAATCACAGAACAAAAGAAAAAATAAGTAATGGTAATCAATTGAGAATCACCATTAAGAAATATGGGAATAACACAAAAAAAGTGCCTGGACATCTTAATTTTTGTAAGTATTGTCACAATGCAGACCGTCTAAATAGTCCTGAAAATAGACTTTTTATTTTTTATTTTGGTGTGAAATGAGACCTGAGCATGTTTCGTGAGACTCACCCATCTGCAATAAGAAGACTGTTTAGGCGCTGTATCTGTACAGTGCATAGGCCTGTTCTATTGTGCCTGCTGCTTCATGGTTTAAAAATAAACCAGCAACCTCACTGGGATAAAACAGCCGGCAATTGTTTCGAGAAGATTCCTCCTCTTGTCCCTGCCCTAACTGAGTTGGATTTGTGAGACAGTGCCATAAGCTCTCGACAACGGTGAGAAGCTTTCTTTGTAGTCGTACAACAATGCTTAAAGCGATAAGGTAGGTATGTCACAGATAGCGATGGCCAAAAGCCACCCGGCCGCCTGCCTGCTCAACAGAATGCAAAGCCCAGGCTCCAAAGAGGTTCAGCTGACATCATCCGGAAGGCGTAAGAGTCACTGTGGCTGCTGGTGATGTTGTGGTTGCACCATATCCAGTGAGCTTTTCCAGGAAGCCGTGCTGGCACACCTGCCACCTAAATGACTCCAGGATGATTTGCATGGATCATAGGGTTTACAGCAGCAGATTTGGTATCAGTTTTGATGTTGGATGTCAAATATTCTGGCTGATCTGTGGATATATGATAAGAAACAACAGTCAACATCAAGCCCAGATGTTAATTTGAAATTTGGCATAGAGTTTTTAATGTGGATGAACAATCTCTTTAATTGGTTGCAGGCCCCAAGTGTCAGTAAAGGCTGTGTTTTAGAATTGGTTTGTTCCTGTATGTTCTTACCAAGGGTTCATAAAGATGAAGAATACAACATCGGCAGATCCGGTCAGAACTGAGATGCTGTGGGGCCATGTTTCATTGATTTTTCCTGCTTTAATGGATTTCATTGGACTTCTCATGATTCCACATTAATATTTCATTACTTTTGTCTTCCATTTCCTGGGCTGTAAGAGCATCGGGCTAGCTTACAGTGAAGTGCTCTGGGTCGATGGACTATTACCAGCAACTGGCCAAACCCCCGAAACACCCGAGCCCTGTCCTCGCCCGGGGGAACAAACTCGTGACCCTTGCATTGATCAGAGACGAGAAAAGGTCAAAACAATTAGGTAATGAGATGGAATTAGAGGAATGGAATAGCTCACCCAGGTTTTCTGTCACCGTTTACTCAACCTAATATTTCAAACACATTTTTAATGATTGCATTCTCATTAAAACGAGTTTCAATAGTTCATTTTTCTTGCCCTTGGATATCTGAAATCTGTTCCATTGTTACAGGAACAGAATTCATTTTGTCGGTACGAATTGTTGTTCAGGCATATGATCTGGATAAGTACCCGAGTCCTTAATGTGACATTTTTAGTTTGTCTCGCCATTTCGATTAATATTATATTACTGGGTTGAAATGAACTGTAGACATTAATGTATTGCACTGCAACAGCGCATACTAAAACGATTAGACATATACAGGTCAGGCTAGCTGCTGTCTCAGCACACCATGGAAAGATGCTTTTCCAAAAAACCCTTTCAAGTGCTGCTTCAAAGGATCCATCAACGTCAATAAAAAAGGCATCTGTGACAAATAGTTGTTTTGAGAATTCAGTCTAGCCCTCCACTGTGCTTTTAAATTTAAGTTTGGAAAGAAGATTTAAAAATATCTTGTGTCCGTGTAATTTAGAAGATGCGGATCAGAAATTCAGAAGAACTGCATAAGTGAAAAAAAAAAAAAATCTATACATCTTAACTTTTATTAATGTCATTAACAAACATTATTACATGTATCTCTGGAATGCTTGATTCTTATTGTTTAATCATAACATATCAGCAGAAAAATAGTTTTGTATAACGACCACAAAACCCTATATTTGACTGTTGTCCCAGGACAGCGATTTCCATGTGTTAGTTTCACGTCTCGTTTAACCTAGAAGTCTCTTTCGCCCCACACAAAATAATTTCAAGGTTTTTTTATTATTATTATTTATTATGTAGCCATGTAATAAGTGTAATAGTGACCAGTTTAAAATTACCAGCTGATGTTCCAATAATACTGGGGAGACAAGGGCTAGTTGTCACACAGGGATGTTGTTGCAAGGGCCATCTCAGCAACAATAAGATTTGGAGTTTTAAATCCAATTGTGCAAATGTAGGTTTTCTCTAGCAGAGTTTGTCTATGTTGGTTTTAAACATTAGATCAAAGCCCTCTTAAACTAGAATAAGCTTTGTGAATTCTACCCTCCAAAGTAAATTTGCACTATCATTATATTTTTGTTTTAGCTCTTGGGTAGGGCATCTACTGCCTGCCAGGAACAAACAGTGGCCCTATGTACAATGGGCCCTCACCTCCCAAAGTTCACATTAACCCTACACCACTGGTTTAATGACAGGTTTAATTGTGACAACTTTCCCCATATAGTTCCAATATACCCGCTATTGGGGCATTTGGTACAAAAGGTCAACATGTTCAGTGTTAAAAAATAAATAAATAAATAAAATTCCTGGGCATGAACAGTGATAATCTTCTATAGCCTTTTATTTTCTTTTATTTACTTATTTTATTGTTTTTTTTACCAAGACAAACAAATGTAGCTGTGCCTTTTACGCAGTTTAGCAGTCATCATTTCACAAAAATATTTGACAGCAATTGTCCAAATAAGTAATTTAGCTAATATACATGATATATGGATTTTATTTTTATACTACGTTTATATGTTTGTAAACTAACTAAATATCTGTTAGAAATTAAATAATGCTCGTCCTGTACCGTATGATATTGAATGCTATTATGCATGGCCAAAAATACATTGGAAATGCCTTGCACTATAAAACGAAATACTTACACTAATAAGTATATATTGTTAATCAAATAATCACAATAACAATGGCCTTGATTCAGTTCATTATCTATCAAAACCTTAGACCCATGAATTACAGTTCTCTAGCACAGAACAGCAGATGTCAGAGGACTGCTTTAGTACATTTGTTGGCAAATGGACATGTGCTAACACAAAATCCACTATAAATGACTGATTTCCATGAATTGCCTGACACCTTGAGAGCAGGCGGTCCAGTCAATTAAGTGACTCTTAGGCTTCTTGAGTTAGTTGGGTCAGCAGGAAAGCTTAAGGAATAAACATCTAGCAGGGGTCAACAACAGCAGAATGCTCAATTTAGATTCACTCAATCTGCCATTGATAAAAGAGCTAATTAAGGATATAGTCCAGGCTAATTTCAAGGTGTCATGTAGATCTACATATTAAACAACATAAATATCAAATGCAAAACTGCTTAATTTGCATGCTGGCATAGGGCGCATAAATGAAGACTGCTTTCGAATTGGTTTAAATGTGGCAACAATGTCTCAGCACATGTTTAATATGCACAGCAATGACTGTTTTCCCTTGAGCAATTTCCCACGTGCACAGCAGGGATGAGCTGGTTTCATATGATGAGTTAAGTGTTGTTTTTTTATGACGACAATGCCACCTAGTGGTTATTCAAGCATCCGCACAGCTAGGCCTCATTTGAACTCTGGAATCTGAAAGTTTTTTTTTAATGATGGATGCAGTTGCCTGGATACCACTTTAACCTTCACAACTTGTTTTGTAGGCAATATTTGAGATGGAGAGGTAACTATGGAGACAGGACATATGCTTAGCAATGAGAAATCACATTTGTTGGCCGCTCATCTTCATTATGAAAGCAGGTCTGACATCTTTGCTATTAAATGTTAAAAAAGAACGCACTGATTTGCAAATAAAGACAAGAGGTAAGACTTAAAAACAGGAACATGAAATGTTTACTTGCATGTTTATATGCTATACATATTTTGCATACAGAAAAAAAAAATAAAAGAGCGAGTAAAATAGCAGAACACAATTAAAAGGAAACAATGGGAAATAACCGTTCAGTGCAAAGGGATGTAGTGTTGGTGGGTGGATTTTTCAAATCCCTTCATTAATAGCGAAAACCTAGAAATAACGCTTGATTCAGGTTTATACATGATTACAAAACTCAATCGCTAGACATTTTAAAACTCCCAGAATAGCACTTGTTTAAAATGGACACTACCTCAATTTACCACTGGTTAAAATGAAATGGCAAAGTCATTCAATGAAGGACAGTCAAAAACTTAAGGCTTAAAGGGATGGTACACCAAAAAAAGTTTCAATTCCGTCACCTTTACAAACCCTCATACAGATTTGTCATTTTTGGGTGAACTACCCCTTTAACAGACATTTCAGTATACAAACAAACCGTTACATAAGCTTAAACCGTAGTGTTCGTAATGTTTACAAACATTAGTGTGTTTGGATCCATAAATCCAATCAGTTCTTGATCAGTAAAGATACACGTATGGTCACATGACCTTCTGTTGCATATTACAAACAACACAAAACAATTGCAGTGGACTCAAAGACAGCTTGTCATCTTCATTATGTCGAACATACCTGATGCGTTACATGATTAAAGAGGTAGATGCCATCAGTTATGACACAAACGCCTCACCTGACATGAATTAGAAAAAAAAAACTGCCTTTCTCAAGTACTGTATATTTCTGAAGAAGCTAAGAACTGTTATGTGAGTGAGTTTGTTGCAGAGTAAAAAGCCACAAACCAATTAGAAAACTAATTTGAAGTCATTAGGCCGCATTCATTTAACATAAGCAGAACAAACAAGTGTGTAAATCGCTTGTAAAACCATTCTTACATAAATCGTTGCATTAAATTGCACAAGTCAATTTACTTAAAGGATTTATATATGATTTGCACCATTGCGTTTGTCTAGGCCCCCATCTGGTAAGTAAAAATGGTCAAATGGATGTAATTTGTGAGGAAAGGACTGTTGGGTGAATGTGTTACGAAGTTAAATAGCCACAAATAATTATTGCACTTGAATACCGTCACTGTTCCTGATGCATAACACACAGGCAAAAATAATTAGATTAATCGTTCGCAGACCCATTCTTGTATTGGTCTTAAATGGTTGTGACAAAGTACGCAGCAATGACCTTACAAAACAATTTACACTGAATTTTGTAATGCTCTTTTTTTTTTGTTTCAGGAATAAGGCCCAATTTGTTTTATATTCCTTATAAATGAACCACTGTAGGAGAACTTCAGTCAAATTGTCTTCTGGATTTAACTTCAAAAAAGTTTTGTAAATAGGACACAATGAAAATTTGGAACACTGCTGAGAGAAACAAATTTAAAATTCCTTGACATAAAACAAATTTAAAACTAATGTACTGTATTATTTTATATATAAAAAAAAAGCTTGATGGAGGAATGTTATTCAAATTTTCAAAACCTTTTAAGAAGGGAACACTGGTTTAGTATACTGGAAAATTCTTAAAATCTTTTACTCGCCTTCTTGCTTCAAACCAGTACTACTTACCTTCTTCCGTGGAACACAACATTAGTAAATGATGACAGAATTTTTAGTTTTGGTTGAACTATCCCTTTAAAGTAAAAAGGTACAACTACCTAAAATAAAAATGCATAATATCTGTGGAAAGTGAAGTGTTGGAATAGAAGTGTTAAGATGAGTCTTTAACAACCACAATGACCAGGTGCTCTTCCTCAAGTTTTCCGATAGTTTTTAGAGCAGTCTGAAGATACTGTTGCGAGAAGTCACAAGGAGGGAAGGCGTACAACATGCCCCCCATTTCCCTCTCTTTTGGACCTCCAAGGGGCAGGCTGATGACCCCTGCTGCCTGCTTGTTCCGGAGGTATGTCACCAAGTTGCGGAGAAGGCGATGCTGAAGGCCTGGTTCTGGAGGAGGGGCGTCCCTGTCCATGGGCCCCTGGACGGCGAGAAGGACAGCGTAACCGTCTGGGCTGCCCAGCTTGATGCGACGAGTCACCTCATCCAGTTTTGGCTGATCCAATCTTAGCCGTTGAGCAATTTTAAGTTGCGTGATCTTGGAACCGCCTGCTTGGTTGTCTCTCATGAGGGAGTTTAGAAAGCTTGCACCACCCTCAAGCATGTGCATGTTTGTGGGGAAGCAGCTGTTTTTAAGGACAAGAGAACCATGCCATACGCAACTCAGCATCTGGGCGTATTCAGAGAGTGTGCTGGGCTTTTTGGAGTCCATTTTGGATTTGTCAGTCTGGGAGTCAGGGTCACTCTCATTTTTGCGATGATTGCGATCACGTTCACTGTCTCTCCTCTGATGCAAAGATTCGTCCTGCAGGGGACATCCATCACTGGAGTGTCTGCTGATGTCAGGAGTGTGATTTAGAGGTTCAGAAGTGGAGTCTGGAAGGCGACCACATCCCCGGTCCGGGCTGTCCTCAGGGGTTGAGGGTGCCCCTCCCCGGATTTTTGACCTTCTGCGCTCTTCGATGGGTCGCTCAATGGGACTGAGGCTCCTTCGTTTGCGCCGTTCCTCCCAGTTTTTCCCTACGCCGTGTTCCAGGTCTCGCTCCTTTAGCCAGTGTTCCCTGCTACGGCTTCGACTGCGCTGCTTAATCCGACCAAACACCTCTGGGTTCGCTCGCCGCTCAAGCCCCTTCAGCGGACTCAAGTCCCGGTCAGAAAGGCGCTCTCGGTCTCTCTCCATGAACAGAGGGTGCGATGGTGAGCGAGTCCTTGCTCGTAGCTCTCTTTCCAAGCTGCGGTGATGTCCGTAACCATCGGGCAGAACATCAAAATGTGGAGGGGGGAGCAAAGGAGGCTGGTACTGTTGAGGGTATGGCCTTGTTTCCTCGTCCTTAGCAAAATCCACACGCAATCTACGATTCGGACCACCAAGAGGGAAGCCACGCATTTGCGCACAGGCGGCCTGAGCTGCGTCCAAGCTTTCATAATGAATGTATGCAAAGTTATCTCCTTTCACGTAGTCTATGGTCCGAATACTCCCAAAGCGATCAAACTCACGGGCTAAAGCAGCCAGCGAGATATTTGGGCCAAGTCCGCCCACCCACAGTCGAGTCGTCGGATTGGCCTTGCCGTAGCCAATCTTAATCGGATTTCCGTTAATCATGCGTCCCTGCATCGCCACTTTGGCTCGGTGTGCCATATCCAAGTTCTGAAATTTAAGAAAAGCATAAGCACTACCTTGTCCACGGGCAGGGCGTTTGATCACAACTTCTTCAATAATTCCATACTTGTCAAAGCCTTGTCGTAGTTCCACCTCTGAAATGTTATGATCCAAGTTGCCAATAAATAAATTCCGAGTGGCTCTCTGATCGTCCTCTGGTTTTAAGTCATCCTCAGGTAGCTGGTATGCATATGCACAACGACTCTCCTCCAAAGCACTATAATAGTCCAAAACACGGTCCCTGTTAAGTCCCACACCATCCACATAATGTCTAGGTCTCAAATCTCTGAGAGCACTTCCCCCAGCACCAGGTGAAAGGGACCGCTGCCTATACGTGTAGGTGGAAACATGCATGGATACATAACTAACATCAGGAGGCGTGCAACTGCGCCGCCTCATGTACATGGGTTCAACTTTAAGTGGACGGTCATACAGCACCAACCTGGTTTTGGCGTGGCGCGCTTCCCGCGCCTTTTCCGTGTGTCGGAAGTTGACGTAAGCGATACGACCCAGTTCAGGCGTATGAGACAGCTTTATGCTCACATCCCCAAACTTTTTAAATTCATGAAACAGTCCGTCCTCTATGTGTTCATCAGAAAGCGTTGATCCAAGGTTGCTTATAAGTAGTGTCTTGTATTCTAGTCGTGTACCCACCTTGTCTGCAGATGGGGTCTTACCTTTAGGCAGAACTGTTGTTGTTCGGAGCGGGGCTCGACCCAACAGACCCAGTTCATGATAGGGGCGGTGGAGACTCTCTCTTTCTTCTCGAACCCGCGGTTTTTCCCGCTCCCTGCTGCGGCTTCGTTTGTGATTATTTCGGCTTTCGGCGAGCAGCAGCGCGAGCGGCGGGTTCAGTTCGCGCTCCCGGTCTCGCTCGCGGACGCGTTTGGCGAGCGTCCTGGACGGACTCGCGTCGCGTTCGGCCTGCCGCTTCATTTTACAGTGATGCTCCGCTCCAGCAAAAATATAAAATCAGCTCCGAGGTGAAATCTCCAAGAGATGTTGCACATGCGCGAGGAGGCCTTTAACTAGGGTTTGCACGGAAACGTGTTCGGCTGCAGGCTGAATTATACGAATAAAAAAAATAAAATCCACAAACATTAGCGTCGCCTAGGCTGCATCAATTCCGCCATCTTGGACAAAAGGAATGTGCTTGTTCCATGAGTGGGAGGAGCTTCAGATGACGTCTGTGTGCGTCGTGTGACGTTGTGAATTATGGAAAACCTCCATATAAATATAAAATGGCAAAAACGGGAAAATAAATAAATTACTATGAAATGGCCTGGCTCCCAAACCTCATGTTCATATAATTAATTGTTTTAAACAACACTGTATTGTTTTGTATAAACACACACACACGTCATTTAGATATTAAAAAAAAAAAAAAAAAAAAAAAAATTACATCAAAAATAAAATGTTGAGGCCGCAAAATTATTATTATTAAGAACTTTCATAATTGTGTCATTCATTAAAGAGCTGAGTAAAAATGGCAATATTTGGAAAAGGACACTACATACTGCAATGTATGGTATCCTGCCTACTATGTATTTTTTAAAAAGTAGGTAAAACAGTATTCAATATGCAATGCTGCAATAGTATTCTCCGTTGTATAATGCACATTTTGACAAATGCATTCGGTTATCTGGGTATGCATGAATACAGAAAATTTGCTTAATATGCACAGCATACAGATTCTGCAATATAGTTTGTAAGTCTTACGCAATTACCAACATAGCCAGTGTGACCACATAATACAGCCAGTAAAATCAATCGACATTCTGTGCAAGTACGTATTTGAAACGTGATTTTACAAATATATTTACATGACATTCTATATAGGTAGACAAATAAGCTTTATTAATCCTCTAAGGGAAATTTAATTTGGATAATAAAATGTGGTTTACATACAAAAGTTCATGGCCACAACAAAGGCGTAAAAAGATACCATGTTCAAAGTACAACCTCAAAAAAATAATAGGACAAGACAAATTTGTTTTCTTCTTTTAATGAAAAAGACAGTATAACTATAATAAACACATTTTACAGCAAAGTCCACTCAAAGTGGCCCACACATTTCGAAGGCGAGACTCCCCCAGCTATTTCATATAATGCGAATCAACTAAGAAAGCCTATACCCTCAAAAAGAAAAATATCAAATCAAACTATGCAAAGTGTGTCAAATATATTACCCATAACATCAGGAGGCAAGCACAGGTTGTGGTGGATGTTACTCAAAACTAGCCTGCATGTGTCGCAAGTCATAAATTAAAGGTCTTGTATTTGCATGGAAATGTGTGTATTTGAATTCTTGAAGTTTACCCCTGGAGACCTGGTAAAGTGACAACACAATGCGAACCCCACTGCTAGGTGGTTGGTCAGATGTACAGCGCAAATCTTCCACCCCAAATGCCTTTGGCCACTGCCTGGGTCCCATAATTTCCAGCGAGTTTACAGGTCTGTCCGTGCCTTGGCCGCATTGGGCGCATACTTGGGCATCAGCTCATTGATTTTGCGGATGAAGTCAGACTTCTCTACACATCCTTTGCAGGATTCTCCCCATTCCTCCAAAATCTTCTTCAGATCTTTCACTTTCAGCTTCTTCAGGTCAACAGAGCTCAGGTCCACTTGTTTATCTAGAAGAAAAACATATCTATGAGAGGAAGTTCTTAACTCATTTGTAAAATCTATCAAGAGCCTTGTCAACACATGAGCGTTTTTTGGAATGAGTACATTTGGTGTTAAATAAATGTCAGTTTGACTCATTTGTTATCATACATTATGTAAATGTGAAGTTGGCAAATCAAACTAGTAAAATTAAGGCTAGGGTATTCTTTTTTCTGCGTGCTGTTATGTCTCATGAGTGCTTGAGCCTTTCCCAGATGGATGTGTTCACCGCATATCCATTACGACCGCTTCGTGATATGCTTTAGTGCAGTCAACGGCAGGCATATGTAGATAAACTGAAAACTGGGCTACGCGCATTCTGAGCTGATGGCAAAATTTCCGTCACGTGGAAAACCGAAGTATACTTTGGCCTTAAGAAATAAGTGTATCATTTTAGATTCTGGTAAACATTCATAATGAACTTTGATTTCACAATTCATTTTTCAATGTGCAAATATTCCATGAAGTCTTTCAATAGATATGAGGTCATGAAAACTGTAAGCACAATAATTACAACTAGACTAGTTACGTTTGTCAAGACAAACTTCAATATTAGCTTGGCAAAGCCCTGTTTGAAATAGATTTAAGCATTTGCAGTTTAAAGGTTATACAGGCCAACAGAAATTCATACAGACCAAGTGGTTGCTAGGGTGTTCTGGCTGGTTGCTAGGCATTGCCAGGCTGTTCTGGATGGTTGCTAGGTGTTGCTGAGCTGTTCTATTTGATTGCTAGGGTGTTCTGGCTAGTTTCTAGGTACAGCCAGAGATTATTTCGCAGAAATGGGCCACTTTTATTAAAATGAATGGGAGAAATTGGAACGCTAAAACAAGCAGCTCTGAGCACCCAACGATCAGCTGATGTAGAAAGTCCCATCTTACATTTTAAAGAGCCAATCACTTTTTAGATACATACAATTGCAATCGAAATTATTCAACCCCCACAAGACAGTAAGGATTTACAAAGGTAAGCTTTTGATGACCCAGAATCTTTAAACTTTATATTTATATCAGTTGAGTGACACATTAAAAGTCATAGTGTGAATATATAACCTAATATTTCTAAATAGCAGGATTTTTTAAAAATACAGCCATGTCATAATTATTCAACCCCTATTGCATGTAGCTATTTCTTAAATATGTAAGGCTACACAAGTAATTGTTTTAAAACAAAATTAAGTCATCAATCTGCAATGGCACTTATTTAAGTTTTAAAATTTAAGTTTAGCATTGTAAGCAAAAATGCATTTCTATGTTAAAAATGCAATTAAAAATTAGCTGTCTCAAAAGCTAATAGAGGAGATTATTTCATTACACAAGAAAGGTCATGGCTAAAAGTACATTTCCAAGGCACTTCAATTTCCAATAGACAAAGTTGGCAACAACATTCATACATTTTTTTTTTTATATGGTACAGCAGCAACCTTCTTGTGGTGTGGAAGAAAGCAAAACTTCACCAAGGGAAATGTTGACTTGAATATTCAAGAAGGAATTTGGAAAGACCTGTAGAGTCCTGGAAGAAGGTTTTATAGATGTATGACACTAAACTGAAAATGAGTTTTAGACCCATGGGTCAGCAGTACGTCTGGAGTAAGATGTCAAGGTGATGATAAGAACAACACCATCCCCACAGTCAAGCATGGAGGTGAGTCAGTCCTGTTATGGGGGTGTTTTGCGGCTGCAGGAAACGGCTATCCTGACTATGTGACTGACACCATGGATTCTTTCATGTATCACGCCATTTTGGCATGAAAAATGTGATGCCTTCAGTGTGTAAATTGAAGCTTGGTAATCACTGGACTTTCCAGCAAGACAATAACACCAAGGATACATCCAAGTTGTCCAAAATCTGGTTCAGGGATAGGTCGTGGAAAGTCCTTAAATGGCCCTTTCAGTCCATCATTAAAATCCCATTGCAAACCTTTGTTGGGATTTTAAGGAAGCAGTGGCAGCACAGAAACCAAAGAATGTCATTGAGCTGGAAGCTTTTGCTCATGAGAAATGTGTAAAAATTCTAAAAGTGAGGTGTCCGAAGCCTGAGAACACTTACCTGAAACATTTATTTGCTGTTATTAAGGATAAAGGATGCTCCACAAATGACTGACTTTGGGGTTTGAATATTTTTGACATGACATTTGTGGAGAGAATGAGTTATTTTCTATTCTAAAATTTGGGTAAACTGAACTCTTTGTTCTAAAATCACTCAAATGTGTATTAAAAACTTACTTTGTTCACTGAGGTTTTAGTTGATGTGTTTTAATTCACATCAGCAGAATGTATTGCTGGTGAGGGGGGTTGAATAATTTTGATTGCAACTGTACATCACCTGTAAATCAACTCTAGAACATGCATGCACACTAGCTACACGAACAGGAAAGAATCACAATTTGTGATAACAGTATTGTCAGATTTTATTTCTGATTTGAAATATGTTCTTTGATTGTAATCTTGACCAACCGTTTTTGAGATTTTGGTCTTTCTCCATTCAAGTAGATAGAAGCTGCACTGGCATGAGTGGAAACAGCCTCCCGAGAGTGTTCCAAAGATGTCCCACAGTGGACTGACTTGCTAGAAAGACTTTGGTATGGCTATGATGTTCTATATAGTTAATCCACAGTTTTCCTGAGCAACCACTGGGCAGCGCCATGATGATTCTAATTGCCTGTTTTGTATTTCTGGTCTCGAGACGCCAAGTAAAAACTGCCAAAATGAGCAATCCAGAGAAGAACAACAACCATTTAAGTGTTACTTGGTGTAAAAATGAATTTCAGGCTCAACTTGTGCAGCTGTTGGCTGTCATAACAACTCAAAAAATTAATGATATCAGCGTAACTTATCTCTCACCATCACTTCATGTCATCTACACACAGGTGAGGCACAGTCTATAAAAAAAACTGTCATCTCGACTCTGAAGTATTGGCATGTTTTTTGACAATTTTTACAAATGTAATACCTTAAACGTTGCATTATCCGCCAATGCGAGTGAAAACACTGGAGACCGGAAACTGAAAACAGTCGAATCGCGGAGCGCTTCCGCGTTCAGGGAAAAGGTGGCAAAGTTAGTTAGTTTCGACAGTTGGAGTTTGAAATCACAAAGATTCTATTAGAGTCTTGGCATGTTTGAACAGTCAATGAGAGTCTACGAGATTGAGGATTTTCCATTGTCCATTACAGGAAAACCGTAAGTCCGATCAGTTATAAAAGACATGGCAACCCAAGAAAGAATAGTCTGAAGGTTTCTGCCAAGTTTGGTGGATGTAGCTTGAAAGCTCTGGGAGGTGTTGCAATTGATAATTTTGGTATTGGTTTAGGGATTTTTATAAAAGCTGTTTAAAGGTATTTCGCAAAGGTACACTTCAAGGTATTTCACACTTTATTTTTTTATTTATTTTTTTTGTTTAGAGGAAACAGAATCCATTTTTGAAATGCTGGCATACAGTTCTTATGGTAACATGTAAATTCTTGGTTTCTGATATCCACATCGATCAACCACTAGACAGCAGCAATACATTAATCAACGTAGGAGACTATTTTCATAAGCAAATGAACTTTTCAACATACCATATTTCAGTTCACAGATCTGACTGTCCTTCTTTTTCAGCTTTTCACAGATCTTGTCTGCTGGCATATGGGAACTCATCGGTTTGGAAACTTCATTGATTATTTTTGTAGCTGCATCACTTGTTGCGCCTATATAATAACACTTCACACACAACAACAGAATACAGTATAAATGCATTGAAATAATGCAGAATAAAACAATCACACAAAACACACACTTACAAAGCGGTTTTCTTTCCCTTTGGCTTCTTGGCAAGCTTTCAGAAGAGCATTTTCAATGGCTTCACTGTTGAACTTGACATTGTTGTTGACTTTAAGTGACTGGTAAAACCGATCCAGGAATCCCACACAAACTGTAATGCCAAATTCATAAATAAAAGTTCACATGTCAAAATTAGGTGGCACTGCTGTGGAAATAATGTGAAAACTTACATTTATTTGAGCAGAGCATAACTAGAAAAAAGGTGAATTCACTACAGAAATGTCCACTACGGTTTTACTAATTGCTAGGTCTGGAAATCACGATTTTTCCAGGTTTTCCCTGACTATTTGTAGTTGCTGTACTAGAAAATTTGAGTATTAAATTGGTCACATTTATGATTTTCAGAATATGTCATTTATAGGCCTATATCTTAATTAACAATCTTTCCTCTACCGAGAAAAAAAAAAAAAAAGATTTCATAGAAGTAAATATAGCAGAAAAGATTAAGTACTTTCTACATTGAACAAGTTAGTTTAAGAGTGAACTTGAAAATATGAAGTTCTACAGTCAAACATGTAAAAATGAATGCTCTAGCTTATAAATAAATATTAATTATGATTGATATTTGATATTTACAATGTGTCATCATGTATCAATCTTAAAGTAGAAAACTTTGTTATATTTATTTTCTAATTTGAGTAAATTTCACTAGTAAATAATCAATTATTTTAACTTTTCAAAGCTGGTGTTCCCAGTATGCACTGGGCTTGAATAATTAATAAGCTTGCGAAATAAAAATTAAGTAAATCTTACTAGTCTTTTTTTAAATTTATTTTTTAAGTGTGCTCACATTTCAGCATCTCAGGATAGTATATAGGATATACTAAACATGTGTTATTTTAAAGGAACAGTTCACCCAAAAATGAAAAATAATTTTCTCATCCTAATATCCATGACTTTCTTTCTTCTACTAAACACAAATAAAGATTTTAAGAAGAATATTTCAGCTCTGTCGGTCCATACAATGGAAGTGAATGGGTACCAACATTTTGAAGCTCCAAAATCCACATAAACGCAGCACAGAAGTAATCCATACGACTCCAGTGGTTTAATCCATTTCTTCTGAAGCAATATTATAAGTGTGGCTGAGAAACAGATCAATATTTAAGTCCTTTTTTACTATAAATCTCCACTTTCACATTCTTCTTCTTTTGTTTTTTGTGATTTGCATTCTTCGTGCATACTGCCACCTATTGGTTGGGGCTGGTCAAAGGTGGAGATTTATAGTAAAAAAAAAAAAAAGGACCTAAATATTGATCTGATTCTAACCCACACGTATCATATCGCTACTGAACATATAGATTTAATCACTGGTGTTGTGTATTACTTTTACGCTGCCTTTATGTGCTTTTTGGAGCTTCAAAGGTCTGATCACCATTCACTTGTATTGTATGAACATACAGAGCTGAGACATTCTTCTAAAAATCTTCATTTGTGTTCAGCAGAAGATAGAAAGTCATGCACATCTGGGATGGCATGAGGGTGAGTAAATGATGAGAGTATTTTCATTTTTGGGTGAACTATTCCTTTAACAGGCGTGTGCTAATTGGCATGGGTTTCTATTGATACTGTAACATTATGTATTCGAATGCTTACTAGAATATGACAATAAACATATAATAAAAAAAAAAATCCCTTTGCGTACATAAAGTATTTGCCACAAATGCACAATACAAATAAATAACAAATACCTTTAAAATATAAAATATTTTATATTAGGATTTGTACAAATATTTAAAATATATGAGCCAACATACTAATATATATATATGTATATATATATATATATATATATATATATATATATATATATATATGAAACAGTAAAACTAAATATATCAAATTAACTAAAAAATATAATTTATCTGAGACGATTTTGACAGGAAATTGTCCAACACGTGTTTATAATGTGAACATACTGGACATGAATATATTGTACTCACCTTCACACTCTCCATCTTTCAAAGCATCACATCTGCTCGGCACCAACGTCAGGGCCAGTGCCACCGAAAGACCACTTAAACATAACATTATACCAGCAAAATAACGCGTCTAATTACTTAAATACAGTATGAAAAAGTTCAGGACTCAGTCTTGAACGATCATTTAAGATACCGGTTCGGGAGCACGCAATGTACTAATTCAACTGCACTTCCTATTCTAAAGGCCCGCCCGCTCTCACACACGATTGGTTAAGTTTCCACCCTTCGTAATTCTATTGGCTGTGTCGTGACGTCCAAACACGCACTCTCGTCTGACTGGATGTGTTCTGTTCATCCAGGGAGTGAGTCCAGTTGGCGGCTTCTGATTGGTTCTGAGGGTGAACTCTCCTGATGACGATTTAAGGGCTGATGACGTGTCGTTTGCACCACCGCCATGTTTGTAGTTCACCGTGATGGTTTTGTTTCGTAACTGTTTTGCCGTTAACATTTAGATGAAACTTTGATAGCCTTTTATAACGTTTAAAATGTTACTTTAGATAATATTTTACATTTCAAACAAATATTATCTTCTCAAATTATTGTCAAACAGCAGGCTTCCGTTGTGACAACAAATTACAAGTGACAAACTAACCGTATCTAAAAAGATATTCAAAAGATGTTTAGTCAAGAGAAGGTATATGTTTATAAATAAAATGACTGTTAAAAACAGACCCACAGGGAGAAATAAAAGTGTAAAAATTACCATGTTCACGTACCTTTGCATTTACATGGTTTTCCGACATCTTTTCATGTATAAGATGGTAATAGGTATTACTGTCTATTTAAATGTAAACAAACAAACAAACAAACAAACAAAAAGAAACCATTTTAAAAGTGTCCTAAATACCATACCATTACCATTGTATCTTGTAAAAAAAAAAAAAAAAAAAAAAATTGGTACTTCTTTAATGTTACACACTTAGTTAGCACAATTTTATTTTTAAAGATTTATTTATTTTAATTGTCATGAGTTTTCCGGGGCTGGAAATCACAATTTCAAAGTTCCATGATGATATTGCTCTTTGTGTCTATACAAAATACACAATAATGGCTTGATCACACCTGCAAAGAAAAGAAAAGGGAGACAAAAATCTGTCGATAAAACATTTTCTTTAATATTAGGCATTATTAATGAATTACATGTCACAGCGGTTAAGTGAAAAGGAAAAAAAGAAAAGAAATTGTGTGTATTTACATAAAATCCACACCACATATATTCATGCTAGCACAATATATACAGAAAAAAATACTTTGAGAATACTTGTACAAAGGTTTTCGCATTTCTGCATGGTAAAACGTAACGTTCTTCAGATTTCGATGCAAAATACACAAAATAACTGTAGTGGTTAGGCCATTGAAAGATTTTTTTCATTTTTACCTTTTTGCATTTTAGTTTTAAAAACACATTTACATCAGAAAGTACAAGGCAGACAATTAATCTTGGTCTATACATGATTTGTCCCTCTTGATCATATAAATACAAAGCTTTCGTAGGATTATTTACACAAAATAAAGCCAGACATAGTGCGGTACGAACTGTAATGCAGGCCAGAGTGTTCACTACCCACCTTTACTCAGTATTTCAAATGTACAATGACCAAATAATGCATACCAGTCGTTTATCTCCTGTTTTCCCTTTGCTAACCCATTTCACCTTCCAAAAACATATGACAATATCTGCCTCATTCAAGTCACCAATTGTCTCAGCAAAATACAGAAAAAGCCAAATATTTTATTAGCATTTCACACATTATGCTGTATATATGAACACAGTACCGAGCTAGTTTGAAATATAGATGTTGATCAGGGCAACTTTGTCATGTAAAAAATTAATTTCACCCTCAATCCGAAACTCTGTCAGCGTGCCTCCAGATATCAAACATGTAAAATATGTACACTGATTTTTACATGGTCGTTTGTGCCAAATGAGTACCTTCATTAAAAGTACGTTTTAATGAATTGTGACAATATAGCCTACTTTATTATTCTTTATTTCTTTTATTTCTTTTTGCTCGAATATGCAAGTAAAATTATGTTTGTGAATGAATCCAAGACACACAGTATCCGTCAGTCAGTATTTACATGCAAAATGTCTAGAAAGCCATAAAAAGAAATACTGAAAATAATAAAAATGCTTTTTAATATATCAGTGCTAATATTCACAGAATGGGCCATCCTGGATATACTCGAGCAGGACATACACTGTTATATCACTCAATCTTTGCATAGATTCCTTCCCTGATCACTCAATATTTAATGTGTATAGAAAATATTTATATCGTCTGAATTAACCTTAAGGTTAATCATAATAACTTAACCTATCAGTAAACCCATGTCTGTATGTCTTTGGAGATATAACGCAAATATTTTTTCTCATTATATGTCTTCATCATTGAGTAAATAATAATAATAATAATAATAAATATATATATATATATATATATATATATATATATAATCTTTAAATGTATACCATCACCTGTTAAGCCTTACTTAAAGAGCAATAGACAGAATGGAGATATGATGGTGGTGAATGGATTCCCACATTTACGGAAGGCCTTCTATGACAACACTTGTATTTGTTTTCTCTGGCCATAAAAAGGCCATAAGCGATGAACTATCTTCCAGTAAGTTGGCATGCATTTATTTCTGTACATACCTCACCATGATGAGTACAGTCTTTATATTACAAAGCACATATAAAAAAGTCTTGCCTATGATTACCTAAATACTTTCTTTTCATCATATCCTTCAAGTATGGGCTTTCATACTATGTGCTACCTTGAGTATATTTTCTGATTGCATGCCAGACCTTCGAAACCAAAACATAATGATAATGAAGTGACAAACCAAATGAACCATAAAATATGAATTGTGTGTATGCATCGGAAATTATCTACCTAAAACAATACAGAACAAGGAGTAAAATGGCATTAAATTAAATTGTTAAATTATATATTTCACAAATATGTACACTATGTGATAATGCCCATAATAAAAGATGAAAAATGTACAGTGGATTACTGTGAATAAGAAATGTCTCACACGTGCCCTAACATGGCACAACATGACAAGTTTTCAACAGTAAGTATTTTGTATTTCCACACTGAAACCAAAAATGCTGCAGAATGCCACACAATCACAGCCAATCAGGATATATTTGTATAAGTACAGCTATTTGAAGCAGGATTCTGGACCAGTAAGGATCTATTGTGGGTGGGGCTAAAAAGCACAATGTGACAGAAAGACAGAAACACAGTAATCTTCGAACTCAGATCAACATGAGATTTTTCGCCTTGTATCTTTATAGCGTCGCACCTAGTTAGTACATTGTCTCAATAAGAGGACAATGGCCATTCTTGCTTTTCTCTTGAAAATAAAATTAAAATTGGCCTGCAGATTTAGGTTTTGTGCCATTTTTGCCACATATACAGTATTTATCCCAGACTCAATCAGCAGTGTGTCAACCAAAGTAGAAAAAAATAACAGTGTCATGTGACCAGACACTCCCTTCAAGTGATGTAGGACAATATTATCACCACCGTTGAAGAGAACATGCACAACTGAACATAAAAAAAGCTT
The DNA here is from genome assembly GCF_019703515.2 of Myxocyprinus asiaticus. Taxonomy (NCBI): domain Eukaryota; kingdom Metazoa; phylum Chordata; class Actinopteri; order Cypriniformes; family Catostomidae; genus Myxocyprinus; species Myxocyprinus asiaticus. Next base: position 7,713,110 of record NC_059393.1, read on the forward strand.
TTTAAATAACATACACTTTCAAGTCATCAAAAATTATTATGCAACACCATAATGTATCGAGTGTGCATCTATCAGCAGCTTAAGGACATTTCAAAGTCCCCAAACTTGAACAAAACAAAACACACACTTATGTGAATTTTCCCTCTTTTCCACCCATCCAACGTGTGATATAATCTTTCATAATATTTGTGATATAATCTAGGCAATATTTATTCAATCTCTTTTACTATACAATTATATAAAATTCGTAGAATTTTATAACAGCTCTATCTAAAAATATATATACTTCTTTATGAAAACCATCAACTCAGAGGAACGGAAATCAAATCCCCAAGAAACCTGCAGAGACCAAAAGCCACTTTACCATTAGGACACATCTATGGAATGGCTTTGATAGAACAGCTCTTTGACTGTTTTGTTATTAGCATAACGGGATAGTAGTGTTCAAACTGACTGATTTGCTTCCGCAGCACGACAATATTGTGGGTGTAATGAGGCTTTACGAAGACTGTAAAAGCCTCTTACTGTCAAATCAAAGCAGCTTCTCTCGGGAGAAGCTTCCCGCTACTGAGCAGGAGGTAGCAGATGTTTTGTTAAGTGTTTTTAGTTTTGTAATAAAGTATTAGCATGTTACATATCAACCTCTGTGTTAATGAAAAGGTATTTGAGGTTCTTGCATTGGATCGGGAGGTAAATATCTTGTCAGAGAAAATGAGCATGTTTAGACGATTTGGATATATTCAAAGATATTCTGAAATCCACCCTTATTTAAGTCGGTAAGAGGCAAGTTAACTTAATTTAAATTTTAGCCATCTAAGAAACCACTGAACCACTCTCTGCTAGCATTTTTTTTAATTATCATTTTGGAAAAAAGTCAAAACTAATAAGTTTTTTTTTTTTTTGGTGCTCCAAGGTTGAGTGCTAAAGTGCAACCCAACTAGTATTTCCTGCAAGGTTTGTCAACACTCAATAATTTGTGGATGTATAGCTGGTTTTTCACCATCAGGCTGAATGGTTCTCGTTGTGGATCCATGCCGTTCCATACTGATCTGGTCTCGTTGGCACGGTTACAGTTTAGTTTTCCACTATAGTGCTTCCAATGGATTGACTGAGCAAGTGACCAGTTGTGAGTTGTCACATACTAAAGCCATTCCACCAGCACGGTTCTGTGTCCTGAGAATGGTTAGCTTACTGTGCTGAGAAATCTGAGCCAGGAACAGTTTGAAATTGCACCTTACCAAACCATGCTTAAGTAGAAATGCTACTGGAACCGTTACCATACTCAGAACCATTCGGCCCAATACTGGAAAAGTGCTTAATGTTGTCAGTCGGAACTATTGGAATGATAATTATGAAGTGTTAACTTGAGAGGAGGTGTATACATGTCTGAGGGCATGAAACTCTTGGATCTATTACTTTGAAGAGCGAAGATTATTCTAACCTACATTACCCTGTCTGGGTCATCTCATCAATACACAAACTTTTGAGTGTAAGTGGCATGGGCCCTAGTACTTTGAACTTAATGTTCTTGGTCAACACCCATCCAACACCAAAGTAGTACAAAAACGTAAAATTCCCACTAGCATGTAGAAGCTCAGCAACATGGCAAGCATTTCTGAAAAAAGTTTAAAAGACCTACACTGGATATACTGGAAGTAGAGCAGAAAGTTCTAAACCAGTCACTGCTTTGGGGCGTCATCATTCCCAAAACCTGACCACCCATCCCACCAAAGTCAGTGGTCAAGCCAAACCTTGTTCTTCTTCTATTCTTCACTGATGCCATGTTCCCAGGCCACCTTGGCTTGTTCCTCCTTGTTAGTGAGCAGAGGCTGGGAGATCTTGCGGAGCATGGGCCTTGGAACTGGCCTCAGGTCCTCTTCAGGGATGCACCCCTCCCTCAGGTAGGGTTTGGGGGGCAGAGCGGGTGGAGGCTCGTGGTGATGGTAGTGGGGGTGGGTGATGTGAATTGCATGTGGGTGGTGGTGGTGAAGGTGGAGATGATGGTGGAGGTGCCCATCAGGGGGCATCCCTGGGGTTATGCCCAATGGGGCTGAAAGACTACGGCATGGAGCTGGCTTGAGAGGGTCCAGAACATCGGGCTCAGAGATGCTGTAGCGAACAGGGAGGTAGGGGCTCTCGGCTTCCTCCGTGTCCGTGGTCCAGGTCTGGCTGCTTGGCATTGAGTCCAGGGTGTCGGCTCGTGCTGGAGGCTCGGAAGAGGACTGGGCAAAGTTGCTCTCACTCAAGGAGGAGACGCCACTACTGGCACTGCCAGACAAGGTGGAGTTACTGCCATCCAGGCCCGATTGTGGACTGGTGGGCGAGGCAGGTATAGGGTGCAGGGGCGACTGGTGAGGATCAAAGGGAGACACTTTTTATATTCATTATATCACACTAACATCTTTTCTGTAGCAATGTTTTCAAGAGTTCAATGCAAGTAGGATGAACAAGGAGGCATATAATGACATACTGTCAGATGGTATAAGAAATCCAAGGGTTGGATACCCACTCTGCAAAGTCACATTGGGGAAATATAAGAGCAAGGGTGCTCAGTTCTTAAACCCTGCAATCTTTAAAGGCAGTGTTCCACTTTGCACCCTATCTTTCCTAAATAGTAATGTGAGATTTGAATGACTGCATCCCAAACCATAGTACATTGGAAACAGCATACCAAAGGTGCCTCAATGGCGTACATTTTCCAGTGGCCTTTTGAGGTCTGCATCCAAAACCTTGATTAGCTGCTTCAGGTTAGTTTGTTCACAGTTGGACCTGAACTCTGCATTAAGGTTGAGTGTCCATGCCTTAAAGCTATGCTGAGAATTAGTGGAATGTTTCATGAATATATATTTTTTTCACAATAAGAATAATCTTTTTTGGTCTCTAGATGTCTTCACAATAAGACCTCCTGGTTCTTTCCATTTTTACTTTCTGTTTATCTGTGCATTCTGGATAAATGAAACTTCCATGTATTGCTTTTTTTTTTTACCTATCTATTTCAAAACATCAAAGATATATCCTACCTGGCTAAAATGACCCCTTTTTCATCCTACTGAGCTCCCTTTGGTAAAAGAGTTTAGAAACTCTTAGAAAGAGTTTAGAAAGTCTTTCAATGAGACACACACATAGACATACACAATGCTTGTACTGACACATACATATGCATACTGTACATACACAAATGAATATGAAACAAATACACTGAAATAACAATTACTTGAACTCAAAACACTTTATCATCTTAAGGATACCAAAATATCCCACATTTTATTTCCGGAGCCAGATTGGAGTACAAATCATCTAGGGTTTGACTGGACAACAGGTGGGGTTAAGGTTAGGTTAACATAAAAGTCAACAGAATGCAAGGCTGTGAATGCTAGCGGGGACATACACGCCAAACACTAAACTGTACAGGACACATCTAGGTGGAGGATACCTTTCTTAAGGAGCGCGCAGGGAGAGCTGGAGGGAGTTCACTGATCTGGTGATGGAAAGCATCAAAGTGCATCGAGAAGTGTCCTAAAGGGGAAGATACAGTTGGACAGAACACGGGTTGGAGAGAGCACTCACCCCTCACATACAGTAGATACACACGCATGCACAAACACCCAGCGAGCGCAATGAAGGACTCTCTCTGAACTTAGTCGATGTTCAAGGGAGAATAATGGCTGGGAAAGAGGGAATGAGGAGGGAATAAGGGAGTCTTTGGTCTGGATCATGTGAATATAGAAGCAAGGGATATTAAAGTGCACAATCTATGATCAAATATGGGCAAATCTGTTGAAAATCAACAGTGTACATATTAGAGTCACAATTTTAGTACATGCCTATTTCACAAATAATCTCTTCGCCTTTTTCAGCCATCAAAATGGGCCCATTTTGCAAGTCCATTGCAACAAATCCATTCCTTCCCACTAATGTAAGAGTTTATTGCAGTGCGACAGGGGTTTAGGAAGGTGCCGTAATAGATATTTCTTCCATCTAATGTTTAATGTTATATGGGACATTATATTCACTACTATAGGTCTTTTACCATTGGGGGGCCTTAAGCCTCATTATACCCTTTTGTATAAAAGCATGTTGGTACACTTATTTACTAACATATCACCTGTTCAAAACTAAAAATACTCTTTCTGTATGTGTTTGTGTACATGTGCATGTGTGCACAAACCCCATTTGAGAGGAAAGTATGCAATTTGTGGGAAAGATGCTGTACCCAGTGAAGGAGGTAGGGAAGCTAGAGAACAGTATGGGGCTCGGGCTAAATTTGAGAAAAGTTGAAATATTTTTGAGTCAAATTTGACTCATAGATGTACAAAACATTAAAATGTTTAAAGCTGTAAAACATCCAGAAAGTGAAAAGGTGAATGGACAAAAAAACGTTCATTTCTTACCAGGAGGAAGACTGCGGGGAGGAACGGGCGGGGCCATCACACTCCCCACATGAGAGGAGAGGAACGGGAGAGTGTCCCTGGTGCCGCTGTCCAAACTCCAGCTGCTGGGAGCAGTCACCACTGCCAGATAAAGCAGAGAGCACCATCAATATAAACACCTCTCCTGAATGTCACCTGAATATCCAACCATCCCAACAAACAAGACTTCCTTCGACAAAAAGACTGATCAACTTCACAAGTTAACTTAGGTTTGGATTGGATTTGTTTTCATGTATTTTTCTACAGTGTGTTTTTGGATGGGTCAATTTGACCACGAAAAGAAGCAACATACTATATTTCACAACAGTCACTTTCCTGAAAAAAGCATACAAACAAAGTGTTAAAGCGTCAATAGTATCTGTGAAATGGGGTTTGATTAGATCATTGGGGTCTCTGGGACCCCAAACATTAAAACTGTAAAGTCAATTTCAACAGAACATAGGGGTTAAACATAGCCTTGATGGATCCTCAAAGAGTTAGCTGAAACTATATTGTGATCTCTGACTGGGCAGATGGGATTGTGGATCATACACACCCAGTCATACCTTTATCAGCCACAGAGAGATTGGGGTCACTGCAGGGTTTGCAGGGACCAATGACCTGATGGTATAGAGCCCTCTGTTGGTTAGCAGGCTAGGGGAAGAAAAAAAAAAAATTTAGCATGGACATACTTACTGATGACATTACTCATGTCATTTTCTGGATTTATAAGCCACTGATTAGCTGCTTCTTATGGCGAACACACCTGTCCATTCTCAGTCATGTTGGGATACATGGCGCTGCTGGGACGGTCCCTATGTGGTGGGAGAAGCATCAATATCTCTCTGTTGTGTCTGTATCTGTCCGGCAGTGACGGGGAGCCGACTGAAGAGGAAATAAAGCTAAAATTAATGCTCAAATGATGAATTATTAGTATTTTCAGAACACTGGTTTGGAAAACACTCTGGATTATTTTGAAAGGTTTACTGGTGCTCACTTCTGATGCTGCTGTACCCCGAGTTTATCATCTGAGATGGAGCCGAATGCGTCGAGCTCAAACTGGATGATGATGGACTGGGCTGAAATAATGCACAGGGTAAAACAGTGCTTTAAAAGATTGGTTACATGCTTGTGGTTCAATAACAACTTAACCAATTAAGATGTGTGACTTAAACGTCAAATATGACACATTTCCCACCTTGTAAACTTGATCTGCTCTTAATTGATAATACTGAAATGTCACAAAAAGCTAGTTTGACTGAATTTTTGGGATGAACATAGCTAAGTGACATTTCACATTTCCAAATGAGAAGGGTGAATCTGTGAGAAATCACACAAGGGAATCACCAAATAAAATAAAGTATTCAAGTTTTGCGTGAACAACTTGAAATTTACATTGATGTTAACTCTAATAACCCTTGCTTTCCTTGGAACGTTTATGAGACAAATGGCGATGTCTGATACATGAATGACTCATTCTTTTGAGGCTTAATCATTTGTTGAATCAGGACTTAATCAGTTGAATCAGACTGGTCTACTTCTCAAGTTCAACTCACTAACACTGTGATTAAGTCACGGCAATAGCTCACTGGATTATCAAAGCTTGATAATCTTAAACTTAATTAAAACTTACATTTCAGTCTGTTTCTCACACACAGCTATTGTATAGCTCAAGATCACACATATACATTTACTCATTTGGCAGACGCTTTTATCCAAAGTGACTTACAAATGAGGAATACATTGTAAGCGAATCATCTTAAGGAGACATTGGTATGAAAAGTGCTGTATTACAAAGTTTCAATAGCATCAGAATAGTAGTATTATACATACACATACATATATACTGTATATATATATATATATATATATATATATATATATATATATATATATATATATATATATATATATGGCGATTAATTAATCAAATTAATTATAATAATGAATTCAGAATACTGCTCTGCGTCCAGCTGTGTTTGAACACAAGAACGCATTCTTATCTTGACTTGTGTGTTAATCTTGTAATTTGTTTAACATGTTATTTTTAATTTGATGAATCACACCAGATTAAATCAACAGCCCTAATATATATATATAAATATATAATATATATATATAAAAACTGGTCCTACTCGACCCGCTCTGAGCGGGATACGATCCGGCATTAGACGGCATGGGAGGTGGGCACGTAAACGAGGAGGCTAAAGGCTACAGGGTTATATATATATATACAGTATATATATATATATATATATATATATATATATATAAATATAGATAGATAGATAGATAGATAGACTGTATATGTAAAACACAAGTCCACTATATCAACTACTTTTATTATACTTTTATGCCACTTTCGCCTTCATTTAAAGCTTGAAAGCTCCATTTCTCATTCTTTATAATTGCATGAAAAAAATACTAATCCAAAGTGTTTAGATTGTTACTTTAGATGATTTACCTTGAGTAATCTAACAAAATACATTACAAACTAAATTTTACAGCATGCATTTTGCAATCGGTAGTGGAATACATTAAATCATTTACCCTCCCAACCCTGCCAACCTGCATACGATAGAGGTCCTCCGGGTGCTCCATCATGCTGTCGGTCAGTATGAGCAGATTCCCTGTCTCACTGGAGGTGTGAGAGGAGAGAGAAGAAGAGGAGTGGCGGACAGAGCCCAACACATTCAGAGGACTACAGAGAGAGAGAGACAGGAAGACAGAGGGAGGAGAGGGATATAGCAATGGAGGGAAAAATAGAGGGCAAAAAGAAGCAAAGGAGATGGAGGTTGTGTATAAACAGAAAGAGTAGTAAGGTGGAGCATGCCAGCATGCAAAGAGATGGAGAAAAGAAGAGAAAGATTGCAGAGTGGTAAAATGTCATGCAGTTATGAAGAAAAGAGCATTGGGAAGAGAGAGAAAGCATGAAATATACAGAAAGAGGAGTTAAAAGCATGCACACACACACACACACACAGAAAAACATTTCCGTGGGAAGTGACAGAAGAGAGAGAGCGAGAGAGAAACAGAGACACAGACAGAGAGTGAGAGAGAGAGAGAGAGAGTGCATAAGAGAGACATGGTGGAGCAGAAGCTTGTGTGTTCAGGGTGGGCAGCATGAGTGTGTTTGTGTGTTTATGGAGGAAATACGGTCAAAGAGCATTTGTGAGGAGAAAAGAAGGGCTACATCTACAGAGAGCAGAACTCATCTCCCTATAACCCACACATATGTGTGCACAACACACACAGACTACACATATTCATCCTAATGTGATATATGGGGTGCCAAACAGGATATGAATACTGAAACTGAATACATATGGAATGGAAATCTGACAATATATAGTATGAAAATCAGAGCATGTTAGAATGAAAACCCGAATATACAAAATAACATTCAGAATATGTAGAATGAAAACCTAAATATAGAGAATTAAAATCTGAAAATATAGATTGAAACCCTAATGTATGAATTAAAATCTTAATATATAGATTGAAAACCTGATAATATTGAATGAAAATCTGACTATATAGATTGAAACCTGAATATATAATATGAAAATCTGAATATAGAGATTAAAAATCTGAATATATAGAATTAATTTCTGAATATACAGGATAAAAACTTGAATATACAGAATGAAATTCTGAAAATTTTGAATAAACACCTGAATATATAAAAATTACAATCTGAATATATACGTAGATTGAAACCTGAATATATAGAATGAAAATCTGAATATTTAGATTGAAAACCTTAATATACAGAATTAAATTCTGAATATGCAGAATGAAAATCTGAATCTATAGTTTGAAACCTAAATATACATATAGAATGTAAATAGAAATATTCAGATTGATTCTGAATATAGGATGAAAACGTAAACCTGAATATATAAAATTAAATTCAGAATATATAGTTTTCAAACCTGAACATATAGAATGAAAATCTAACTACATAGAATGAAAATCTGAATATATAGATTGTAAACATGACTATACAGAATGAAATTTGGAAAATATAGATTTTAAACCTGAATATACATCATTAAATTCTGAATATATAGAATAAAAACCTGAATATATAAAATTAAATTCAGAAAATGAATCTGAATATATAGATTAAAACCCTAATGTATGAACAAAAATCTTAATATATAAATTGAAAACCTGAATATATTCAATGAAAATCTGACTATATACAGTAGATTGAAATCTGACTATAGAATAAAAATCTGAATTTATAGACTGAAACCTGAATATACGTGTAGAATGAAAATCGAAATATATATTATTTCAACCTGAATATACAGAATTAATTTCCGAATATATTGGATGGAAGCTTGAATATACGGAATGCAATTCTGAATATGTAGAATAAACACCTGAATACATCAAATTACATTCTAAATATATAGATTGAATCCTGAATATATAGACTGAAAACCTGAATATATAGAATGCAAATCTGAATCTATTAATTGAAACCTAAATAATAATAATAATAAAATTTTTAAAAAATTATTATATAATCTGAAAATATAGATTGAAAGTGTGGCTATATTGATGGAAATTTAAATTTAAAGAACGTAATTATGAATATATAAATGGAATCAAACCTAAATTTTAATTTGTATTTCTTGTTTGGCATCCCATGTTGGAGCAATTCAATCTTGCTAAATTTCTTAAGAAAGTTTATGTGATTTTAACATATTTAACTTGTGTATATTTATGTGAAAGTATGTGCATTTATTTTGCATTTGTACTATATGAATTTGATCTGGTTCTTAGTAAATTGCTGTAATTACATTTATGTGACATGTAAATGTGAGAATATCTTTGTTCCTTTTTCTCAAATGCTTGTTCACAAGTTAACAGCAATGTTTGTGAAGTCCTATCTGTGCACATGCATACTGTAAGTGTGTCTATAAAGGTGTACTGACCTGTATCGGTGCATGAGTTTAATACTCTCAGGACTCATGGGACTGTGAGTGGCAAGGATGCCGCGTGGTGTACTGGCTCCTGAGCAGGCTGAACTCAGTTTGTCTAGACCGGGCAAGCCCTGCAGGGCCACATAAAAACACTACTCTGAATATACACACTGTCTGCACCACTACCATACTTTATAAGAAGTACTTATAAAGTACATGTTAAAAATAAATAAATAAATGAATGCAGAATCTGTGCAAGAAATGAGGGACTACTGTCTATTACACCATATATTGTGAAAAAATTTGCAGTGTAAAAGCTACAAAACTCCAGTTGTGTTTTCATGCTGTCTTTACTTATTTGAGCATAAAGTTATATAATTTGTAAGTAGCAGATGTGAGCTCTCACATGACAAAGACTACTCCTCATCATCTGGAACTGATCAATGAGTTTCTTGTGCAGCGGACGCATTTCTGGGTGCACCAGTTTCTCGTGGACGGCCAGGCCCACACCCAGGATGTGAACCTAAGTGAATATTTACCAAGGAAGGAAGATGCATCAATGTTTACAAATCGGAAAATAACTAAGCTGTTAAAATGAAGATGTTTTTTGCTGTGTTCACCTGGTCTTGCATCAGATCCTTAAGTTGGGTGATCTTCTCTGTATCTTCTGGGTGGCTGCTAATGTACTCTTTATCAAAGAATGCCTGTGCAACATCAAGCATAGAAACACAGTCAATGGCTTATAATGAAACTATTCTTTTGCATTTAACTGAAGGTTTCATGTTCAGTCAGTTGGGTATCAAAAAGGCTTGTCCACTTTTACGAGATGCCTTCAGAACAAACATGCTAATAGAAGTGTTCTTAGTGTGAGATTTAAAAAAAAGGACAATAAGCTTGTCTGCCAAGTGAAACAATGTTCTTTTGAACCTCCCAAAGTTAAATGTAGAAGTTTCTAAGTGACTATGTAATTCATGGTTAATTATGTTGGCTTGACGAAACCAACATACTGTTATTTAACAAACTTTACGTTCCCTATCTGTCACTCACTCGACGTTGTGTTGATGTAGTGACACTAGGGGTCACTCTTGGGAGCCCCAAAAACCTCTGAATTTGAAAAAAGGCCAATGGGAATTGGCGAGTGGAATTTGCATGCCACTCCCCCGAACATACGGGTATAAAAGGAGCTGGCTCGCAACCACTCATTCAGATTTTCTCTTCGGAGCCGAGCGGTTGCATTCAGTTCACTGAATTCAATCCCTCCAATATTCACCTCAAACTGCTGGATCTACGGCGCATTTCAGCGGCTTCTCCCCCTCTGCACCCGTGGAGTGCGCATCGGCAGAACAAAAAAGAGAGTATATTCTAAAAGAGTATATTTCCTAACAACTAAATGAGTGGCACTCACGGAACGTCTTTTTAAAGATGCCCTTCTGTTTGTGTATTATTCCAGGTTGCGGTCATTATCTCTCCACTTCTGACGGCCACGATCGCTGTCTTACGTGTCTGGGCGCTGCCCATGCGGAGACATCGTTCGTGGATGGGTCATGTCCTTATCGCGAGAACATGACTATGGTAACGTTAAATAAGAGGGCAACCCTTCTACGGAAGGGTGCGATAGAGCCTGTCCCTCCGGCTGAGATGAAGAAGGGGTTTTACAGCCCCTACTTCATCATACCGAAGAAAGGCGGTTGGTTGTGGCCAATCTTGGACCTGCGAGTACTGAACCGGGCTTTCAACAGACTCCTGTTCTAGATGCTGATGCAAAAACACATTCTAGTGAGTGTCCGGCATCAAGATTGGTTTGCAGCGGTAGACCTGAAGGACGTGTACTTCCACGTCTCGGTTTTACCTCGACACAGACCCTTCCTGCGGTTTGCTTTCGAGGGCTGGGCGTACCAGTACAAGGTCCTCCCCTTCGGCCTATCCTTGTCCCCTCGCATCTTCACGAAGGTCGCAGAGGCAGCCCGTGCCCTGCTAAGGGAATTGGGCATCCGCATCCTCAACTATCTCGACGACTGGCTAATCCTAGCTCACTCTCAGGATGTGTTGTGTGCACACAGGGACCTGGTGCTCATGCACCAAAGCCAGATGGGGCTTTGGGTCAACTGGGAAAAGAGCAAGCTCTCCCCGGTTCAGAGCATCTCTTTTCTCGGCTTGGAGTTGGACTCAGTCTCGATGACGGCGCGCCTCACGAACGAGCGCGCACAGTCGGTGATGAACTGTTTCAAGGCATTCAGATGGAGGACAGCGGTTCCACTGAAACTTTTTCAGAGGCTCCTGGGGCATATGGCATCCTCAGCGGTGGCCACACTGCTTGGGTTGATGCATATGAGACTGCTTCAGCACTGGCTTCAGACTCGAGTCCCGAGATGGGCATGGCGCCGCGGGACACATCGCGTGGTCATCACGCCAATCTGTTGCCGCCTCTTCAGCCCTTGGACCGACCTAGCATTTCTACAGGCATGGGTTTCCCTAGAGCAGGTCTCCAGGCGTGTCGTGGTTATGATGGACACCTCCAAGACGGGCTGGGGCGCCGTATGCAATGGGCACGCAGCCACCAGCTCTTGGACTGGCCCGTGGCTGCGTTGGCACATCAACTGCCTCGAGTCGTTGGCAGTACTGCTCGCCCTGCGGAGGCTCCGGCCATTGATCCAGGGCAAGCATGTGTTGGTTTGGACGGACAACATGGAAACGGTAGAATACATCAACCACCAAGGCGGCCTACGCTCCCGTTGCATGTCACAACTCGCCCGCCATCTCTTCCTCTGGAGTCAGCAGTGCCTCAAGTTGCTGTGAGCCAGTCACATCCCCAGTGAGCTGAACATCGCAGTGGACATGCTGTCATGACAGGTTACGCTCAGGGGAGAGTGGAGACTCCACCCTCAGGTGGTCCATCTGATTTGGAGTCGATTCGGTCGAGCACAGGTTTGCTTCCCGGGAATCCTCCCACTGCCTGCTTTGATACACCCTGACCGAGGCACCCCTCGGTACAGATGTGCTGGCACACAGCTGGCCCCCGGGACTACGCAAATTGCCATTCCCCCAGTGAGCCTACTTGCATAGACCCTGTGCAAGATCAGGGAGGACGAGGAGCAGGTCGTCCTAGTAGCACCCTACTGGCCCACCCAGACGTGGTTCTCGGACCTCACGCTCCTCGCGCAGCCCCCCCCTGGCAAATTCCCCTGAGGAAGGACCTTCTTTCTCAAGGACGGGGCACCATCTGGCACCCGCAACCAGACCTCTGGAATCTCCACGTCTGACCCTTGGACGGGACGCGGAAGACCTAAGTGGCCTACCACCCGTGGTGGTAGACACGATCACTCAGGCTAGGGCTCTCTCTACGAGGCACCTGTATGCCTTGAAGTGGCATCTGTTCACTAAGTGGTGGTCTTCCCGACGCAAAGACCCTCAGAGGTGCGCAGTCAGATCGGTGCTTTCCTTCCTGCAGGAGAGGCTGGAGGGGCGGCTGTCCCCCTCCACCTTGAAGGTGTATGTAGCTGCCATTTCGGCACATCACGATGCAGTAGATGGTAAGTATTTGGGAAGCATGACTTGATCATCAGGTTCCCGAGAGGCACTAGGATGTTGAATCCCTCCAGACCGCACCTCATCCCCTCGTGGGACCTCTCTGTAGTCCTTCGGGGTCTACGAGGAGCTCCCTTCGAGCCCCTGGAGTCAGTTGAGCTTAAGGCACTCTCTGTAAGACTGCCCTCCTGACTGCGCTCACTTCCATCAAGAGATTTGGGGAACTGCAGGCGTTCTCGGTCAGCGAAACGTGCCTGGAGTTCGATCCGGGCTACTCTCACGTGATCCTGAGACCCCGACCGGGCTATGTGCCCAAGGTTCCCACGACCCTGTTTAGAGATCAGGTGGTGTACCTGCAAGCACTGCCCCGGGCGGAGGCATACCCAGCCTTGGCGTTGCTGTGTCTGGTGCGTGCTTTACGCATCTATTTGGATCACACGCAGAGCTTTAGAAGCTCCGAGCAGCACTAGGTCTGCTTTGGTGGACAGCAGAAAGGGAGCGCTGTCTCCAAACAGAGGATTGCCCATTGGGTCATTGATGCCATCGTGATGGCATATCACTCTCAGGAAGTGCCGCCCCCCGTGGGGCTATGAGCCCACTCTACTAGGAGTGTGGCGGCCTCCTGGGCACTGACCAATGGCACCTCTTTGGCAGACATCTGCAGAGCAGTGGACTGGGCAACACCCAACTCCTTTGCGAGGTTCTACAATCTCTGGGTTGAGCCGGTCTCATCCCGTATATTGTCAGGTACGAGCAGGTGAGTTCCAGGACAGCTGGCCGGGTGTACCGCTTGCGCATAGTGCCTTTCCCCTCCCCTGAGGTGAAGACATGTGCTTTTGACTCCCAGTCGTGTTCACAAGTTGTGATCCCTGGATGACTTTCCTCCTTAGCCCTGTGGCAGGCGAGTTTGCGGAGAAACTCACTGCCAGCACAATACATGTGCTAACTAAGCCCTGTACGGGGGTAGGTGCTCCACATGTGCTGGTTCCCCATAGGTGACCCCATGTGATATATCTGCCGCTAAATCGTTTCTCTGTCGGTAAACTGCATCTTCCTTGGGCAGAGGGTCCTCTGCCCCCGGTCACCGTGTTTATAGAGTTCCTCCCCTCTCGGGTAGGACCTACAATGGGACTTCTCCACATGACATACTTCCGACAAGACTTGGTAAGACCATGTGACGTATTTCCACTCTAAATGCCCCCCCCCCACCCGGGTGGGGTGTGGTCTCCGCGGTGTCTTCCCCTTGGGAGTGACACCCCCCCGACGTAGACACTTATGGCCCCCAGCCGGTAAACAAAATTCCACTCTTTTTGGGGAGAAAAAAAGAGGAAAAGAGGCCACGACTGGGCTAGCCTGGCCCTATTTGTTGGGCAAGTCGACTTGTTCCCAAAGGACCGTTCAACGTTCGTAAAACAGCCTGGTGTACTGGTTACAAGGCACACAGCGGTCTGCCCGTCTCGCACTGCCAGTCCACGTAACACAGTTCAGCTTATTGTGGTGTTTCGTATAGGGACCCCTAGTGTTACTACATCGACACAAAGTTGAGTGAGTGACAGATAGGGAACGTCCTGGTTACATTCATAACCTCCGTTCCCTGATTGAGGGAACGAGACGTTGTGTCCCTCTTGCCACAATACTGAACTACCCGCTGAAATGGCCAGGACCTTGTCTCGGCTCCTCAGCACAAAACCTGAATGACTGGTTGCGAGCCAGCTCCTTTTATACCCGTATGTTCGGGGGAGTGGCATGCAAATTCCATCCATCCATTCATCCAATCCATCCATCCATCCATCTGATGGTTTATCTATCTATAAAACAGTATGTGTGACTAGCTAGCTGGCTGTTTGTCTTAGTGTAATGTCTGTATAACCATCAAATTATATCTTTTAAAACTATTTTAAACATTCAGACAAGGCTTGAAGCCAAAATCAAAGTTTGTCTTGACAAACTTTACATATCTTGTTGATCTTTAAATTCAACATGAAACAACATTTGCAGCCCTTTTTTTCTGAGTGAAAACAATATACAATGAGGGCAGGGCTTGATTTTATCCAATGGTAATTGACTGGATAATAACAACTGGGCAGATTATGGTGGAAAATGCATAGATAGATATTTAGCTATTGGTTTACATTAACACATAGCTTGCACTGCCTAGGTGACGTCAGCCGACAAGATGCAAGTACCTGCATTTGAATGAAAGATTAAAGTGACAAAAAGGTTTTTCTTTGGAAAAATTTGCACCTATGAATCATTTACATTAAGACATGTATTAAAGGAAATGAGGTCCATTTTGATTTCATGTTGACCTCTTTACTAAAATGCCTAAGAGTTGGGACAGTAATTCTGCCACTCACTTCCTGATATCTGGCTATGCCCCCATTGACGGCCGCGTCGATGACTCCGTTGAGGCACATGCTGAGCAAGTTAATGTTTCCGTGAAGCTGCTTGTGCTGGTACTGGCTGATCAGTGTGCGAAGCTCCTGGTTCTTATTTTCCACCACATAAATGGCGTTCTCCAGCGGACTAACTTCAACCTACATAATGAATGACAAAGACAGAGTAATGTACACATTAGGAATGTGAAAAAAATAAATAAATAAAAGACTTGTGTTGGTTTAATCTTATCTACCGAAGTTGGGTTTATTCAGTTGAATTAAATAATATTTTTGACTTAAGAAAACTACCTAATTGAGATGTTACCACATGAAGCACATTTTTTAATTTACCTTAATTAAATTAAATGTAGTTTCTTTTTAAATAGGTAGTTGTACAACAAGGATTCTTGCAAAATATTTTTTTATTTTTTAGGATAATTTAAGTTACAATGAAAGAACATTCCATGTTCATCATCTACAAAAATGCCTCTTTACATTTGTGATATGTTAAGGCTTTATTTGGATGATGGTGAAGCTACGCATATGAATCACCCACCAGCTCTCGCTTTTCCACTTCAAACCAGCGGGAGATTCCAGGCAGAGGGTGGGTGAGGATAAGTGTAGTCCGCTCAATCCAGAGACTCTGAAAAACAAAGCGCCAACATGACACAACATCAGCTTACATCTGATGCTAAATTAATATACCAAATAGTGTTCCTTTCAAACACATAAAGGTAATTTTTTTCCAATATTTTTACGTTCACCTTAAATTCATTCTCCCTGTCTTTCGGCCCTTTGTGGAAGGGTCGGTCATAACGAAATCGTCTGACATTATTGACTCTGTAGAAGCTTTTGATGCGGTCAGGTACACGGTCCATCTGCAGCACATCTACATTTTCTGAAACTGGAGTAACTGCGTAGATCTGTAAGTCTATGGCGCCTTACATTAAAGAAAACATAGCTAGAGTATTTTGTACAAAAGTACTTTAAAGGAATAGTATGCACTCCTGTAGTTTTTTTTTTTTTTTTTTTTTTTTTTTGCCACATTTTGAAACTTGAAATCCTAAATCCCACATCACTTTTGTGTAGCAAAAAATCTTGACGTTCTAAGGAGTTATTATTATTATTACTATTTACATGTTTAGAATGTCATAAGAGTGAGTACATTTCCATTTTAAAATGAACTATTCTAAACAACAACAACAACAACAAAAACAACAACAACAAAGGCATATAATGTCATTTTTAGTGCAAATTGTTGAATAGTCAAATAAACCACAAACTAATTCTGAACTACCCAGAGTAGCTTCAGCATTTGCAAAACACTCTACTGGGAAAAAAGACTCTTCAAATGGTTTAATCTCACTAACTGTGCATGTATCCTGCTGGATGATAATATGAACATTCAGTGGTGTTGAAGTATTGCAAACCGTGTGATGTGAAAATTCACTAAGCCTCACCTGAACCTCAAAAATGCCATTTCACTATACCCTTTCACTCCAAAGCCTCCAAACCAAGTAAACTGCTTATTATGATGAAGGATACACTGGGCATCACCCTGCAAAATTCCCTCATCTGGTTGATTAGGGTGCTGCATGGCAATAGCTTGTGGAAATTCACCCAGCATTCTTTGCTGAAAAGCTTCAAGCCTTTCGTAGTCATGTCCCCGGCAAACAAACTCCTTATTCTGTGTGAAGAGAAAGATAATGAGAGGGGTACAATGTATAAAATGAAAACGTACATTTATCACCTTCCTTTTGTTGGTGCAACCCAATATGATCAGGTTTATACATTCATGTTAAATGTTAAATAATATATTTAAATTAGGGATGTCAATCGATAACATTTTTTAATCGAATTAATTACATGGTGTCCTGATTAATAAATTAAAGTAATCACAATTAATCGCATATATAAATATTTGCTGAGAAAGCCCCTCAAATAACAATAATTCAATATATAATGATGAAATAATTATAAATAGTTATCTTTAAATATTTACACACACACACACACACACACACACACACACACACACACACACATACATATATATATATATATATATATATATATACACATCGATCAGCCACAACATTAAAACAACTGACAGGTGAAGTGAATAACATTATCTCGTTACAATGGCACCTGTCATTGGGTGGGATATATTAGGCAGCAAGTGAACAGCCAGTTCTTGAATTTCATGTGTTGGAAGCAGGCAAAATGGGCAAGCGTAAGGATCTGAGTGACTTTGACAAGAGCCAGAATGTGATGGCTAGACAACTGGGTCAGAGCATCTCCAAAATGGCAGGTCTCGTGGGGTGTTCCCGGTATGCAGTGGTTAGTACCTACCAAAAGTGGTCCAAGGAAGGACAACCGGTGAACCAGCGACCAAGGCTCACTGATGCGCGTGGTGAGCGAAGGCTAACCTGTCTTGTCCTTTCCCACAGAAGAGCTACTGTAGCATAAATTGCTGAAAAAACTTAATGCCGGCCATGATAGAAAGGTGTCAGAACAGACAGTGCATCGCAGCTTGCTGTGTAGGGGGCAGCGTAGCTGCAGACCAGTCAGAGTACCCATGCTGACCCCTGTCCACTGCCGAAAGTGCCTACAATGGGCACGAGAGTGTCACAACAGGACAATGGAGAAATGGAAGAAGGTGGCCTGGTCTGATGAATCATGTTTTCTTTTAGATCATGTGGACAGCCGTGCGTTGTTTACCTGCAGTTGAGATGGTAGCCGGATGCACCATGGGAAGAAGGCAGGCTGGCGGAAGCAGTGTGAAGCTCCGGGAAATGTTCTGCTGGGAAACCTTGGGTCCTGGCATTCATATAGATTTTACTTTGACACATACCACCTACCTAAAGATTGTTGCAGACCATGTACGTACATCCCTTCATGGCAACGGTATTCCCTGATGGCAGTGGTCTCTTTCAGCAGGATAATGCGCCCTGCCACACTGAAAATAATTGTTCAGGAATGGTTTGAGGAACATGACAAAGAGTTCAAGGTGTTGACTTGGCCTCCAAATTCCCCAGATCTCAATCCGATTGAGCATCTATGGGATGAGCTGGACCAATAAGTCCGTTCAATGGAGGCCCCACCTCACAACTTACAGGACTTAAAAGTGCCAGATACCACAGGACACCTTCAGAGGTCTTGTTGAGTCCATGCCTTGACAGGTCAGAGCTGTTTTGGTGGCACGAGGGGGACCTACACAATATTAGGCAGGTGGTTTTAATGCTGTGGCTAATTGTTGTGTGTGTATACATATATCATGTGCTATGTTCCATGTTTTCTAAAGTCACACAACAGATTTATGTGAGGAACTGACCCAAACTGCAAATGGGTCATTCTCAAAAGATGTTGATTTTCCAACTTACAAAATACTGAAATCTTCCATTCAGTAAAATTTTTGCCTATAAATGCTCATGGTAAACATTTTATAACATGTTGCCATTATTTATTCATAAAGGACAACTTGGCTGTTGTTCTTTCTTTTATTATTTAATTTTGTTTCACGAACAAAGTAAGTTAACACTGAATTAACACTATTTAAGGGATAAATGGGTTACAACACCAGATATGTTTGTGAAAATATTAGTTCAAATGTGAATTAATAACTTCTTAACATGCTGGGAAAAACACTACATGCAAATTTAAGCAGCCTCTGAACTTTGACCTTAGAAATTATTTTCCACAACAATTTGTATTTAAATAAATGTTAAAACATAATATCCATGAATTCAATGGACAAACATTCATTTAAAATAATTTAAATGATTAATAATAATTTTGTTTTGCTTTTTTGCACACATTTGTGCACACTTCTTGCACTAATGCTTTTATTAAAAATAAGTACAAAATAAATACACAAATAACTTTACATGTCACAGAAGTGGTGTACCAGATGAAGGGGACAAGGATTTTTTTTCAGGCAATTGACAATTTAAAAAAATTGCAAAACAGAGACAAGCTATTTCTTATCATTTTAAAGGTTAGGTTATAGAATGATACCTTTTAATTAAAAATTTTATTTGGCTATTTGAAAGCTTTTTCATGGCTAAAAAAGTCAAGGGACATGTTTGTCATCATATTTTGATATTGACCCAGATGTTGTCAGAAATAACCTATTTTGTGAGAAACAAAGCTTTAATTATACAAGGGGACGCTAGACGGCTCACAAAACTGAATCCTCCATTGATCTGCATCCAAATCATTCAAAACGTTTTACATCTCATCTAATTTTTTCACTCTGGAGAGTAATTTTTAATTAAAACTGAATTGCAAGAATTCATACTTCTTAAATCCACCACAGCAGTATTTATAAAACATATATATTTTAAATCCTCCAGTAACAATTGATTGTGATTGGCCCATTCTGAACACCGCTGTCAAAAGTAACAAGTGCCACGTGACAGCGGCGACTATGCGCTGCCTGCTTCAGCAGTGGTCTAGTGGTCTGTCGTCGTGTTTTTCCAAAAATAAATAAATACATTCATTTATTAAATGATTTAAGCAACGTATATTAAAATGTTCTTTAATTCAAGAACTTTTTAAGCACCTCTTGATAAAAATTGCTATTTTCAAAGGTTTTCCAGGACTTAAATATGAAAAAGCCAAATTCAAGCACTTCAAGGACTTTGTACGAACCCTGAGTTAAGCATTGATTAGACAATACAAAAAGCGCTTTAGAATCCAATGTATTGTTTATTTAAATATTATTGAACATAAGCCAATCATTGGCATACAGTTCATAGCAATCCATTTTACAAGTGAATTTGTCAATCAGTCAGAGATTTATTATGAGGGCTTGTCTAAGGTCCCATCAATGTACACATGTGTCAGACAGACACTTTTGGAGCATCTCACTTTGGTTGCGTTGCGTCATAAAAATAAATTTTTTAGGTCGCTGTGTCAAGTTAAATGTAGTTTAATACTTAGAAGAACACATCTTGTGATCCCTTAATTTGTATTTGCGCTCCATCAAGCTGTGTTTTGAATGCAAGAACATCCTTGTGTTGTGCTGTCTGCTGAAGGGTTGTTTTGTACTCTGTACAGCTGCTCGTTGCCTATACAGCTGAAGTTTTGCTTACTGCCCCCTGGAGAAAACAGGTGGTACTTCAAGCTTCCATATTATGGTCAGGGGCAAGATTAATTGCATAAATTTTTTTAACATGCTATTTTTTATACAATTATTCACACTGAATTAATGCGTTAAATCGACAGCCCTAGTTTAAATTAAATACAGCCAGTTAATTTAGATCACATGAAGTACATTTTTAAGTTACCTGAAAAACATTTACAATGACAAAAAAATTTATAAATAAATCTTGCAGTCAGCATTAGGCAGAGTAAATGGCCTCCAATTTTCTTTATTTTTTTATTTTTATCATTGAAAATGATTTTAGACATATTTGTGTGTATATAAATTTCATATTTACAGTCACTGAAAAAGAAACAGAGCAGATCACCATTAATATTATCAGTGCATAAAGGTTTTGAAATTGTGTTTACCCTGAGGAAGAAGGGGAATTTCCGCCCATAAAAGCCCACCCTGAAGAACTCCGGCTCTAGTCTCTGCTGTTCCATGATATTGTCATAATACGCTGCCTCCATTTTCTGTATCGAAATAAATAGTCAGACAGGGTTGGCTGCCTCATCAGCATAATAATGCATAACAGCACATTAATAGCAATGTAGTCCACTGAAAGTGTTGTTATATAATCTCTATTCATAAATTCACATGGAAAAGAATGTCATATAAAATGCACTGACCCGTATCCAGCTGAGGCTCTGATAATCATAAAGAGACTCGTACTGAAAGGCTAGTTCTCGGCACAGCGGGACACCATACTCCCAACACTAAGAACACATAAAAGCAGAACAACAGGTTTAATGTGCATTTATAATTAAATTTGCATTTTCAGAATGAAACACCAGTGTTTTCAAGGCAGCAAAATAATTTAAGCTTATAGCTTTGTAAGTAATAAGAAATGCCACATCTCAGCCACCATTGGCATTGTCATGACACTCAGCATGCATTTTGTTTTATATCAGGTTTGTAATAGAATCCAAATGTGAAAAATCGTACAGTCAACATTAAGCAGACTAAATGGCCTCCAGTTTTTTTTTTTTTCTTCAAGACATTGGATCCTTTTAATCATTAATAATTACTTCAAATTTGTATTTTCTTACAAATGTAAAGGCGGCTACAAAAAGTTAAATGGTTAAAAAGAAACAGAAGACAATCACAGTTCAGTATGCAAATAAATGCAAGAAAGTGACCAGTCACAGATCGATATGACAGTATTACATCATCACAAATTTGAAATACTGAACATTCTATCAATGGATGTCAACATAAGATTTTCAAATTTTAATCTTAAATTTCTTAATCATGTCCAGTTTTGGGGGTAACGCGATAAAATTAACGCATGTTACGTAATCAGATTACTTTTTCGAGTAATGAGTAAAGTATATATTTTTTATTATATATCTGATACCATAATACCATAATATCTGAGTTACTTTTTAAATAAAGTAACGCGTTGCTTTTGTACACATCTACTGTCCCTGTACTGTGAGAAATTAGGAGTAAAAGTGTGCAAACTTCAGGGAGGAGACATTATGGGCATTGTATTTCTATAGAGTGTGAGGCCAGAGACTATTTTAGCAGAGATGAGTCACTTCTATTTAAATGAATGAGAGAAATTAGAATGCCCCACCAAGAAGCTCTAGCACCTAACAGTCAATGGATGTAGAAAGGAAGTCCCGCCTTGCAGGTAAAAGAGTCATTCACCTTTTAGATACAGACATCGGCTGTCAATCAACTCTCTAACGCGCATGCACATTTCGTGTTTAAAGTAAAATGAGGTCAACATTCGGTTGAATTAAACATGGTTGATTCGTGTGTTAATACACACTGCATTAAAAAGGCAGAGGGATTATAAGACTAGTATTCTACTGGACATGACAAGATACACAGGGTGAAATACTCGCTCAATTCACAGACTTATGCAGCCAAACTGCTCCGTGTTACAGCTCCCTGTAACTGGGAGAATGGGATGAGAAAAGCTGACTGGATCTGTGGCTCCGAGCAACGTTCTACATCGATTGTGTACACAGAGAAAATTTCTTAGTTTCTAAAAATATTCTATATTTTTGTTTTATAATAAACAAGTAGTTTGATTCATGAAAAAAAAAATTTTTTTAATTACATTTTGGTGGCATTAAAAACTATTCCATTAAAAACTATTCCAACTATTCCAAGTTGTATCAAAATGCGCCTTTGAAGTTGTGGCGTTTGTACGCACTGTGGATCAAATCAAAACAAGCGTGCACTGAGATGACTTAAGTGAAAAAATATTCATTTATTCATCAGACCTTGAACATGTTAGGCTGGCATTCCCCACTGAATTTTATCCTGACTTTTGAAAAACATCTCAAGTTGACTTTGGCATTGTCGATGGGCACCGCATATGATGACATACAGTATATGATGCAGGTTCTAGTGTTGGACTTTGCTGCTTTAGGTACGACAGTGGTTATTCTTTATTATTCATATTGGCTGCCATGTTGATGGAAAAACAAAACATGATTCTGTATTATAAATATGACGTGAAGACCTACTTTCGAAAT
The DNA here is from genome assembly GCF_019703515.2 of Myxocyprinus asiaticus. NCBI lineage: Eukaryota > Metazoa > Chordata > Actinopteri > Cypriniformes > Catostomidae > Myxocyprinus > Myxocyprinus asiaticus. Next base: position 7,736,000 of record NC_059393.1, read on the forward strand.
ATCTGTTTGTTTACAATGTTTTTTTGACATGAGTTTTGAACAGTAGCTAACATGACCTGTAATGTCGCTTGTATGTAATGCATGGCTTATTTGTATGGAATGTATAGCATAGCAGAAGAGAAAGTGGCTGTGAGAAAAAAAGTATGCAAATGTAAAATTAAAGCTTTACTTTCTATAAAAAAAAAATCACTTTTTAATAAATTAAGTTACTTTTATAAGGAGTAGCGCAATATTCTAACGAGTTACTTTTAAAAGTAACGTTACCCAACACTGAACATGTCTATAAATTGCAATTATGTGGAAATCATGTAAATGTGATGCAATAATCAGCAATAAAATTACTTTTCCCACAATCAAACCTCAAATTTGTGGAAACGCTGGAAGAAAGATTTGTGCCTTTACTACTACTACTACTACTACTAATTATAATATTACAGATACCATTGAGCAGAGTAAATGGGTCTTGTTTAACAATGCTAAAAACAAAGGAAGAATTTTCTTTATTCACTCCATTTATCACAACAACAACAACAAACAAAAAAACTGCAAGGATTATACAAAGTCAACAGAGAACAGCAATACATGAAGACATTAAATATCTTAAATTCTACATTAAATTTACATATGCTCCCTAGCAACATCAACATTTCTTAGAAGTACCCCATACATAAAGTACATACTTGTATACACTCCAATGTGCAAGAAGCCTACCTTCCCCTTGTTGAAGTAGTGGATGACCTTACGGCAGAGACCCTCTTTGCGATGCCATTCACTCTGTGCAGGATAGTGCAGGAATTCTCGCAGTGGTCTTTCCTCCCAGTGTAAAAGCTCCCAGTACAGCAGCAGAGTAAACGCCGCCTCTGTGAAACACATCAGTTGGTATATCTTATTAACTCTTGTATAATACTTTCTTTTAGCTCAGCTGATAAAGCATGGCTCTAGCAACACCAAGGACATGGGTTCAATTCCCAGTTCAATTCAATACATATAATGACATACACTGTAAGTCACTTAAAAACAATAAAATAAAAAAAAGCATCTGCCAAACAATTAAATGTCAATGTAAATAAATTGTCAATTTAAAGTTACTTTAAAATCCGAGAGTATTAGGTGGTGATCTACTGTTTAACAAATTATGAATGTGGTGTGCAAGCATCTTCAATAATCTCTGATTTATGCTCATGTCTCACCTGTGTAGTTTTCAGCCTGCAGGTGCATGTCACAAAGCTTGTGAATGTATCGGATATACATCTCCTCCTTATTAATCTCTGATTTGTAGAAATTCTATCATGACATCAAAAAATAATTAGGTTAGTATTTCCAAAAACAATATATGACACTAAAGCATTTACTGTATATTAAGTTAACAGGGGATCAAATAAGGTGTAAGACCCACCAACAGGTTGACGGTGCAACCTATTTTCTTGTTTTCTGTTTCATCACCTTTCATACAGTCCCTGCCAACACAAGAGAGTAGGCAATTCTAAAGTCAATTTGAGTGGTGCTAGCCCAAGAAAAACTTGCCACCATGGTGCTAAAGTGTTGTAAGTGGTTGCCAGGGAGTTGCATTGTGGATAGGGCAAGCCATCTGGCTATGTGAGTCTTGAAGTTCCCTTATGGCACATAGAGTTATCTTATCCATAGATTACCTGTAGTCCAGCAGTCGTTCCATGAGGCGTGTGACAGACGTGACGAACGAGATGCCAGTCTCCCTCCAGGTCTCCTGCTCAATCTTCTCCAACAGACTAAACACAAACAGCACACAAATACACAGTTATAAAGAAACGTGAATGTAAAAAGAGTGCCTTCGAATGGATCATTGATTGTCGGCTGTTATTAGTGGCATCTGATTGGTTGAACAGGGTTAGTTTCTTCTTACCTGGGGTATGGTCCAAAAAGTTGAGTTCTAATTATCCCGCAGCACAAGGCAAAGCAGAGACACTCAGGTTATGACAAGAGCTCTCAAAAATGAAAGGGACCAGAGAGAGCGTGTATGTGTGTGTACTTACAGCAAACTGAAGAGTTCTCTGTAATTCTCGTCTCCTTTGCCTTCCGACACCAGACTGTCCAGCTTGTCAATCAGTTCTGCCTCCACCTACAACATAAGCTTAATTTGAACTCTGCACAGTTACAGGAATGGATGACACTGAATGGAACTTAATTAACCCATTCTGACCCAGTGTTCATTCTAATGGACATCACTTTTCTCTGATGTTTTTATAAAGGTTTTTGGACAACAGATTGGACTGTTATGAGATTGGATGCTGCTATGTCAGTTTATGAGTGTAATATCATGCATTTTTTGCTTTAAAATGAAGCTTGGTGGCATGTGACAAAAGACAGAAAAGTGTGGCATTATTGCATTATATTTATATACATGTTATAACTACATACAAAGTAGTTTGACAGTTTTAATGTGAAGCTGAGAGGTGACATTAGTAAACCAGTGATATTTATTATACTGGATTGTTTTGATATCTATTCTAATGGATAGTGGGTCTTAATGTAAGTTATTGAGGTACATTTTATTATGTAATATTTATTATTTTACTTTTAATATTTTATTTCTTTTGTTTAAAATATTATAATATTTAGTTATAATCTTGATTTCTCAAGAACAACCTATATTTACATTCATTCGCATTAATAATATATTTATTATTTAGTGTATATATTTATTACAATTATTTAATAATGAATAAATGTATTTTTTTTATTATATTATATGAAACAATTTATAGTAAATATTAGTGTAACTTACTTTCAAATTTTTTTTTTTTTTAATTTTCTCCCCTTTTTCTCCCCAATTTGGAATGCCCAATTCCCAATGCGCTCTAGGTCCTCGTGGTGGCGTAGTGACTCGCCTCAATCCGGGTGGCGGAGGACGAAACTCAGTTGCCTCCACGTCTGAGACCGTCAATCCACGCATGTTATCACTAGCTTGTTGAGCGCATTACCGCTGAGACATAGCGCGTGTGGAGGCTTCACGCTATTCTCCGCGGCATCCACGCACAACCCACCACGCACCCCACCGAGAGCGAGAACCACATTATAGTGACCACGAGGAGGTTACCCCATGTGACTCTACCCTCCCTAGCAACCAGGCCAATTTGGTTGCTTAGGAGACCTGGCTGGAGTCACTCAGCACACCCTGGATTCAAACTCGTCAATACTCGCTGAGCTACCCATATATACACGCACACATTTTTATTTATTATAATTTATGGTTGCATGTAGAGTATAAATAAAGCATGGTCATAATTTTTTGTTGCTACCATATAATTGAGGTCTGAACAAGTTAACGAGACAAAATAAGCAAAAAAAAAAAAAAAAAGGCAGACCAACAGATGCAGACACAAAAAACCATGTTTGCACCTGTTTGAAGTTGCCGTTCTTTCGCTGTTCCCAGTCCATCATATCGTGAAAGATGGGGATCATTATATTCCGCACTTCATTCTGTGGTACGAGCGTCACACCCAAAAATGGCCCGATCATTCCCGGTATGAAGTGGATCTTATTCTCACCTGCATTCAAATCAAGCAAACAAACATCTTTTTTTTTTTTTTTTTAATTTCAATGGGTGGCCAACATGAATACAAATGAATGAAATGTGGTCTGTTTCAGCTGTGATGGATTTCCTGACAACAGAACTCAACACAGTACTTTCTTTCACCTCTAGAGGGCAGTACTATCTTTCTGGAGTACAGTGAATGTGTGCATGTGCATTTCAATATGTACGTGCAGAGCATAGCAAAAAATCTAATAGAAGAGAGAGAAAATCAAGACACTCACCCAAATTCTGCCACATGCTAAATAGTTCATAAGCCATCATCACTCTCATATCACCATACCTGCAAAAACAAAACAAAACCCCCCACAAACAATAGGAACAATCAGACTCTGCATACAATATACAGTAAACCTCTTCTAAACTGCGTTAGAAGATAATCTTTGAAACAAACACAGAAACTGAACTCAGAGCAACTGAAAAGGCACACACTGCGCTGAAGATTAAAGGCTACAACTGAATGGAGGAAGACGATGGAGGAATCAACCGCCCGATTCCCCTTACTCACAGGGTGATCATCTATCTTGCATGCGTGCACTATGTGAAGCAGTCTTGTGTGTATTTTAGCATATACGGTTTTGATTGGGAAACCATATGGGCTTTTTATGCTTTGCTTTGAGTATTTTACCATTAGCTGAGGGAACAGGTATGTATTACTCATGAGATGCAGTTCTCCTTGCTTACATTAAAAGGACGAAACGCAAGCGGGAAAAGATTAAATATGAGTATGTAGCGTACAGTCTGAAGAGCTCAGAGGCTAGTATGAGTCATGGAGTAATCTCAGCCCTCCTACAATAACTCAAATTAAATTGCTGTGATGTACAGTGGGGTTCCCTCCTGGTAACCAACTTTTTTTTTTATACATACTGTTCGACAAATAAACATTGAAGATACCACATATTCAGTGCTGTGATAAATTTGTTAATCAACATTGTACAAAGTTACATCTATTTTTTCATCAGATGACCATGAGCACATTTACAGTAATGCACTTACAATGGAAGTCTATGGGGCAAGTATACGTACAACACCACAAATATACGTTAAAGATGCAGTATTTTTAACAAACTGTGATACATTTGCCTACAAACCTTGTTTGTGCAAAGTTATACATATTTTTTTTTTTTTATCAAATGACCATGAACACATTTACAGTAATGCACATATAATGCAAGTCTATGGGGAAAGTATGCAACGCCACAAATAAACGTTAGAAATACAGTATTTTTAACACACTGTGATAAAATTGCCTACAAACCTTGTTTGTGCAAAATTATATATTTTTTTTTTTCATCAAATGACTATGAACAAATATACAGTAATGTACATCCAGTACAATGGAAGTCTATGGGGCAATTATACCACACTACGAATACATGTTATATTCAACACCCTGTAATAAAATTGCATACTAACCTTGTTTGTGCAAAATAATATTTTTTTTTTTTTCATCAAATGACTATGAACAAATATACAGTAATGTACATCCAGTACAATGGAAGTCTATGGGGCAATTATACCACACTATGAATACATGTTATATTCAACACCCTGTAATAAAATTGCATACTAACCTTGTCGGTGCAAAACTATATCTAATTTTGTAAACAAAGTAGAATGGGTAACTTCCAATATGTATAAGGATACCAGGAATGGACATCCGTGAAGCACTTTTTACATGGAATTACCTCAGCGACATATACTATGTTTATCTGCCTAGAAAAGTAGTCCCAAACACTAAAGGACGATTTAGACAACTATACAACTCAAATAACACACAGTTTCATACAGTAAATTATTAGTGTTTTTATTAGTGTCATTTATATATATTTTTTTTTATAAATGTCTACACTTCTAAACCCTCCGGAATGCATTTCCCCATAGACTTCCATTGTCACAGATGCTGCAGATAGATATAAAGTTGCATTTTACCTGGAATATTCCTTCATGTAGGAAAGGGAACAAATCGAATCGGTATGCTAATTATGTCATTTTATATTTTTTTCTAAAAGCGCTTCATATGCATCAGAATCAGTCTTACTTGTCAAAGACCTTCTTCCTCTTTGCTGGTGTGAGCATCTCCAGCTGTAGACTGGGCTGGTTGATAAACAACACTGTCAGACTGAAGTAAGAATTCCAAACCTGATGCAAAAAAATAAAAAAATAAAATAATTTGCAACATGTCCGTTGCATATTCATGCGTATTTTAGCTAAAAACAACAACAACAACAACAACAAGTTCTAATGGGAACATGCATGCTCATGAATGCTCAAGGTGCATTCAACATGCATGCTCAAATATGAAGCACAAGTCACATGGACTACTTCTATGCTGTACTTTCAGGTCCTTTTTTAAGCTTTAAAGTGAAGCGCTGCATGAAGGTGAGATGACAATTTTCATTTTGGGTAAACTATTCCTTTAAATCAAAGTTAAAATGTATGTGTATATTTTAACTCACGCATCTGGTCACTATTACGTTTTTCACTATTTAAATCACCCATTCGCTTTTTCTAGTTCATAATTTCAAATGAGGACAACATACTGTAGGTAAACCATGTTACTGTATTCAGTGAAAGCCTACAATTCCATCTTGTTTTTCTCTGAAAGATAACTTTCATGAATAATTCAGTAGATTTAAACTTTTCAGAGCCTGGTTAGTGGCACCATCTGTCTTGATCAGGGAGCTGTGCTTCATTTTGGAGTGGATTAGAGAGAACCCAGAGTGTCCAACAGCAGGACTCCAGAACAGACCCATACAGCACCGCTGAGGAGGCACGTGTGTGTACATGTGAATGTGTGATCTTTAGAAAAAGAGACAGTGTGCCCATGTTTGAACATGATGTTTACTGTGTTTCAGTGCATGTGATCAGGGAGTCTTTGGTGCAGCACAGTGAAGTGTGTGTTTGACGTTATCATGGTAACACACCTTAAAATCAAAGTCAGCATCCGTAAAGCTCTTATGCAGAGCTGGTGACAGATACTGAGTTGTGCTCACAATGATACTGCAAAAAGAATGAGAGATCATGATCAGAATAACAAATATAAATATTAAAATATATTTTTTGGCAAGTGGTAACGATAACGGATGGTATGACAGTATACAGTATATGGAAGGCCAAAAAAAAAAAAAATCACAATCACAATCACTATTTTTTTTTGTCTTGTTTTTCAGTAACAAATACACAGATCAGCCACAACATTAAAACCACCTTCCTAATATTGTGTATGTCCCCCTCGTGCTGCCAAAACAGCACCAACCTGAATCTCAGAACAGCATTCTGAGTTGATATTCTTCTCACCACAATTGTACAGAGCGGTTATCTGAGTTACTGTAGACTTTGTCAGTTTGAATCAGTCTGGCCATTCTCTGTTGACCTCTCTCATCAACCAGGCATTTCCATCTGCACAGCTGCCGCTCACTGGATGTTTTTTGTTTTTGGCACCATTCGGAGTAAATTCTAGAGACTGTTGTGTGTGAAAATCAGCAGTTAATCAAATCAAATCAAATCAAATCACTTTTACTGTCACACAACTATATACACAAGTGCAATAGTGTGTGAAATTCTTGGGTGCAGTTCCAATTTACAATAAACATCAGATTTACACAACACAATTTAAAATCTAATATACACATAATTACACACAACACAATATACAAATAATAACATACACTGTACAGTATACAATACACACAATATAGAGTACACATTATACAATTAAAAATAGTATAGTATACAGGAGTATAGTATATATATATATATATAGCATTTGTATATAGTATATAATATATATAAATTATACAGCAGGTCGTATTGTACTGTATTGACATTCAGGCTGTCGGTTGATAGTCAGTTGCCAGTGTGTTGTTAAGAGAGAATATAATTTATGACAGTCCAGTGTGAGATATAAGAGTAATAAATTGCAGTGCTGATGTATTTTGATCGTGGGCAATCAAGAGTTCAAAAGTCTGATTGCTTGAGGGAAGAAGCTGTCATGAAGTCGGCTGGTGCGGATCCTGATGCTGCAATACCGCCCGCCTGATGGTAGCAGTGAGAGCAGCCCATGGCTGGAGTCTCTGATGATCCTCTGAGCTTTTTTCACACTCCGCCTGGTATATATGTCCTGGAGGGAGGGAAGCTCACCTCCGATGATGTGTCTGGCAGTTCGCACCACCCTTTGCAGGGCTTTGCGGTTGTGGGCAGTGCTATTGCCGTACCAGGCGGAGATGCAGCCAGTCAGGATGCTCTCTACAGTGCTGGTGTAGAACCGTGTGAGGATGTGGCGGTTCATTCCAAACTTCCTCAGCCGTCTCAGGAAGAAGAGGCGCTGATGAGCCTTCTTCACAACGGCCTCAGTGTGGACGGACCATGTGAGTTCCTCAGTGATGTGGACACCCAGGAACTTGAAGCTGCTGACTCTCTCCACTGGTGCTCCATTGATAGTGATGGGGCTGTGTTCTCTTTCTCTTCTTCTGAAGTCCACCACAAGCTCCTTTGTCTTACTGACGTTGAGGGAGAAGTTGTGCTCCTGACACCAGCGTGTCAGAGTTTCATCATTGTCAGTGATCAGACCTACCACTGTCGTATCATCAGCAAACTTAATGATGGCATTGGAGATGTGTGTTGCCACACAGTCATGTGTGTACAAGGAATACAGGAGTGGGCTGAGAACACAGCCCTGCATGGCTCCAGTGTTGAGGGTCAGTGATGAAGAGATGTTGCTGCCCATTCTAACCACCTGGCATCTGCTTGACAGGAAGTCCAGGAAGTTACAGAAATACTCAGACCAGCCCGTCTGGCACCAACAATCATGAAACGGTCCAATTCACTGAGATCACATTTTTTCCCCATTCTGATGGTTGATGTGAACATTAACTAAAGCTCCTGACCCGTATATGCATGATTGTATGCACTGCACTGCTGCCACATGATTGGCTGATTAGATAATCACATGGATGATTGTTGGTGCCAGATGGGCTGGTTTGAGTATTTCTGTAACTGCTGATCTCCTGGGATTTTCACACACAACAGTCTCTAGAATTTACTCTGAATGGTGCCAAAAACAAAAAACTTCCAGTTAGCAGCAGTTCTGTGGATGGAAATGCCTTGTTGATGAGAGAGGTCAACAGAGAATGGCCAGACTGGTTTGAACTGACAAAGTCTACAGTAACTCAGATGACCGCACTGTACAATTGTGATGAGAAGAATATAATATCAGAATGCTGTTCTGAGATGCAGGTTGGTGCTGTTTTGGCGGCACGAGGGGGACCTACACAATATTAGGCAGGTGGTTTTAATGTTGTGGCTGATCTGTGTATGTAACATTGTTAAAACAAGATACATTTACTTAAGAAGCAAAATGACATTAATATAAGATATTAAAAGGTATAGTTTACCCAAAAATGAAAATACTCTCATCATTTACTCACCCTCATGCCATCCCAGATGTGTATGACTTTCTTCTGCAGAACACAAACTAAATTTTTTAGAAGAATATCTCAGCTCTGCAGGTCCATACAATGCAAGTGAATGGTGATCAGACCTTTGTAGCTCCAAAAATCACATAAAGGTAATATAAAAGTAATTCATATGACTCCAGTTGTTAAAACCATTTTCAAAAGCAATATAATAGGTGTGTTTGAGAAATAGAACAATATTTAAGTCATTTTTTACTCTAAATCTCCACTTTCACTTTCAGATGTGAAAGGTGAAACTAAACAGGTGCCACATGTGACTTTCAGATGTAAAACTGAAAGTGGAGAGTTACAAATATCTTAAATATTGTATTGTTTCTCACCCACAACTATCATATTGCTTCTGAAGATTTGGATTTAACCACTGGATTTCTTTTATGTTTCCTCTATGTGATTTTTAGAGCTACAAATGTCTGATCACCATTCACTTGCATTGTATGAACCTACAGAGCTGAGTTATTCTTCTAAAAAATTTAGTTTGTGTTCTGCTGAAGAAAGAAAGTCATACACATCTGGGGATGGCATGAGGGTGAGTAAATGATGAGAAAATTTTCATTTTTGGGTGAACTATCCCTTTAAGAGAAATCTTACATATTTATACTTTTAAGGTTTATCCTTATAAACAAGAAAACAAATGCCAATAGGGTCAGAACAATATTTTTTCCCTTTAAATTAATTACATTTATTCTTGTTTTAAGCATAAACCTCATCATATTTTCATAGATTTCTCTGAAAACAAGACTTTATATCTGTAGTGTAATTTTGGGGTCACTGTACAGGAACTCATATGTTATTTCCAGATAAATACATTTGATCATATATAGGTTTCATAAAAAAGGGAAACTAAATGTTTTGAGATGTTTCCAAACTGTAGCTCAACTTTGTCTCTAAGTAAAAAGGAGGGGTCGATTCTCACTTGCTGGTCAGAAGTCTCATGACATTCCAGTCTCTGGGAAATATACTGAGCTTCATCAGGTTTCTGAACACACAGAAAATCTTCAGCAAGAACTCCTGAAAGAGATGAAGAGGGATAAAGAGACATTTTATTACTATCTAACTGACTGTGTTGTGTTGGGATTAATTAACTCATTCAATTTTTAATCAAGATATTGTTAATGAAGGAGTCATTTCTGAAATGCATTAGACAGTTCACCTTGAGCTCCTCTTTGCTCTGAAAGTTGTCCAGAAGGTGTTGGAAGTGAATGTCCGACATTTGTCGCAAAAGGGACAAGAGACAGGACACGTATTCCCCCTGCCAATCAGAAAGCAGGCAAGTCTTTGTGAGCCAATCAATCTGTTCATCTGGCCCTCAGACAGTTAATCAAATTCATCCAAAGTGTGAAGGGGAGTGGGATGAATGAGACATGCGTGAACACTGTCTGATTAGACCATGTCTTTGTCTATAATACATACACTGGCCTCAAAAAAGTATTCAAAAACTTTTGAAAATATCTGAATGTCATTACAGCACATAACAAAATACCAAACCAAGTGTTATTTATTTAAAGAAACTTAGCACAAGCACACTTTTCAAGCAAAACAAAAGATATACTGTTCATAATTAAAAGCTCTAGCATCATTTGTTTGCAGGTGCTACCTGAAATGTGAAATTTTGTATTTAGTGCAACCTAACATTTAAATGGTGCCTTGATACAGCCATGGGATAAAAAAATAAAAAATAATAAAGATAAATAAAAATAAAGGTAATTCTGACATTTTATCTCAAATATCTGACTTTATAACTCACAACTGCATGATATCAATGCACAGTTGTTAGATATAGTAGCAATTGCATGATATAACAATTTTGTGACTTTATTCCTCAAAATTGCGACCTTGTTTATAACCCATAATTGTGACTCTATATTTCTCAAGATATTAACTCACAATTGTGACTTCCTATCTTGCAATTCTTTATTGCTTTATTGCTTGGAATTAATTGTAACTTTATAGTTTGCAATTGCAAAAAATAAAGTAACAATTGCGAGTTTATGTCTTCCTATTTTGCAATTGCGAAATAGATTTGTGCAATCTCAGATTTGTGAGAAATAATGCAATTGTGAGTTTATATTGTTTTTTATTCCAAGGCAGGATCCGCTTTTCATACATTCATATATTTCTAAGTGTGGCTTAAGTGTCCAAATACTTTTTAGGGCCACTGTATACACATACAGTGTGTACACATACAGTTTATACTCAAGTTTATTTTTGGTTCTGTTTACAGGCAAAGCATGCAAAATCTAAATCAAAGGATCCAAACACATACAACAAAGTATGTTTGTGTTCTAATAGTAGCATATTATTATTACAGTTTTTCCAACAACATGTTACAGACAACAGACTAAATTTAAGAAAAGTAAGACTAACATGGATTACGACATATTATGTGTGAGTCAGTGAGGGAGGGAGTAATTATGAGAGATAGAGTAGATAGACAAGACAAACAGATAGATAGATAG
>NC_059393.1:7750000-7760000 GCF_019703515.2 Myxocyprinus asiaticus
ACTGTGTAATTATAACTGTGATATCATAACTGTGAAATTGTTACTGTGAAATTGTTACAATGTAATTGTTACTGTGTCATCTTTACTGTGTAACGGTAACTGTGAAAACGTAACTGTATGCTCATAACTGTATACTCGTAACAGTGTAATAGTTACAGTGCAATCGTAACTGCAATCATTACAGTGAAATCATTACTACATAATCATAACTGTGAAATCGTATCTGTGAAATTGTTACTGTGCAGTCGTAACTGAGTAAACGTAAATGTGAAATCATAATTGTGCAATCGTAACAGTACAACTGTAACTGTGAAATTGTAACTGAATAATCGTAACTGTGTAATCGTTACTTTGAAATCATAACTGTGAAATCATAACTGTGAATTCGTAACTGTGTAATCGTAACTGCATAATCATTACTGTGTAATCATAATTTTGTAATTGTAACTGTGTAAATGTAACTGTGAAATTACTGAAATCATAACTGTAAAATTGTAACTAAAATTGTTACTGTATAATTATAACTTTAATTGTAACTGCATAATCATAACTGCATAATTGTAACTGTGTAATCAAAACTGTGAAATTGTAACTGTGAAATTGTAACTATGTAATCTTAACTGTGTAATCATAACTGTCATACTGTAACTGTAATCATAACTGTAATTCCAGCTGTGTGATCACAACTGTGTAATCATAGCTGTGAAATCATAGCTGTAAAATCGTAACTTTAATCGTAACTGTGTGATCGTAACTGTGTCATTGTAACTGTGTAATTGCAACTGTGTAATCGTAGCTGTAAAATCGTAACTGTGAAATCGTAACTGAAATTTTAACAGTGTAATCGTAACTGTGTAATTGTAACTGTGTGATCGTAACTGTGTTATCACAACTGTGTAATTGCAACTGTGTAATCATGGCTGTGAAATCGTAGCTGTAAAATCATAACTGTGAAATCGTAACTGAAATCTTAACAGTGTAATCGTAACTGTGTACTCATAACTGTGTAATTGTAACTGTGAAATCATTACTGTTCAACTTGGGTAATTGTGCAACTGTGTGACTTTATCATAGCTTCTTAAGTTCATCAAAAATGTAATACCATGCTCTTTCTCTGAAACGAATGTTCTTTCATTGATGATGTCACCTAGCACTCATATTTTCGTCCCTCCCACCCACCATCCTTTCAATTCCAGATAAAATTAAGTCTCGATCTAAATTTGTTTTCATTGAATAATAACTTGGAACTACTTTATATAACACAGGGAAAGAATGCTTAGTGTCATACCTATCATCATATCTTACCCATGGTAAAATCACTGTAATTCACAGCCTGTCATGATTTATTGCATTTTATAAAACTCATGTGACATGTCAAAATGTAACGTTCAGCATTAATGATATCAAATCTGGTGCAAAAATCTACATGTGGCATATCTGTATATACGCAAATGTTAAACGTTATATATGTGGCATATTTGTATATACGCAAACGTTAAACATTATATATGTGGCATATTTGTATATACGCAAATATTAAACATTATATATGTGGCATATTTGTATATACGCAAATGTTATAAGAGCTGAGGAAAAGATTTTCAGCTAAAACAATTTACATTTTGTCAGTTTCTCACACAAAGCTTTCGTATGGCTTCAGAAAATTTCATATCATGAAAGTGAGTGGATGATGACACAATTTTTTTATTTTGGGGTGAACTAATTCTTTACAATTTCAAGTATTTTGATTAAGATCTCATTAATACAAAAGTGCAGAAATCATACCTGGAAAGGAGAATAGCCTGCTATCCACTGTTCGAGCAATGGACTGCAGCTTTACCACATCCATGGACTGACCGATGTGGACTGTACTAGGCATACTCCCCAGAGTTCCCCTTACAAACTCTGCCACTTCCTGCACTGTGAACATCTGTAAAAGCTCGTCAAAAATGGCGGGAAAAGAGTTGAGCAGGGCAGCCTGGAGAGGATATGGGAAGATACAAGAAAGAAATGTTTGTTTTAATGAAGCACGTCAGTGTTCCACATTGGATAACTCAAGGTGAGAAGGGACTGCTGGCCAAAGAAGGGACAGACATCATCCACAAAGCAAGAGATACTTTTATAGTGAGGGCTTGTCAATTCCTCATTGTTACTGGTGTCAGATTAGTAGATTAGATCTTAAAGAGAGTCAAGTTGAGGTTTTGAGGATAAAATGCTAAATATACTTTGGTGTAATACTGTATAGTAATCAACTGTGTCAAGGTCACAGTCAAAAATAACTTAAAAAGTAAATTAAAGGCATCTCTTAAGTGACACTTTGGATATCCCCTTTAAAGGCAGCAATGTTCAGACATCTACATCTCTTGATTCTGAGGACTTTCCACTCCTCCTTTGATCAACAGTCCAATGGTGCGATCCATTGCAAGCAACTTGATCTCTGTTTCCAGGTTCAACACCAATGAATAGAAAAGGTTATGGTGGGGGTGATCAAATAAGGTTTTTGTGCAGTAGAAGATTTGGTGTCAAACACAGCAATCAAAACCGAGAAACACGCCAAGAAACCAAACAGAAGATGCATTGCTTTGGGAAAAGGTGAGAAGCATTTGTTGGTGTTGTTCAGTTTATTTGAAATTCAGGTTCTAATGAAAAGGTAGTGGGTGGTTGCTTGCGGCAGTAGATGTTTTGGACTTTGGAGTTGGGTTGGGTTGGGTTGTGAGGAAGTCTTTGTTCGATTACTGTGGGGCAATTCAGCAAGCTGCTTCTACTTACAGACAGCGGAGAAGGCCGTGGGGCATTACAGCTCAACGGCTGCAAGCAGCTGCCCTGGTTGGTACTGGCTTGTCCTGTAGGAGGCTGAGGACCCTGGGGGGGTACAGTGAGGTGGGATAGGATTGGGTCAAGAGCCAGGGCAAGGATGGGAGGAGTCCACAAAGGTACAATATGGGGCAATTCAAGAAGAAAATCAAGTCAACAAAAACATAAAAGGCTAGGCTTCATGAAAGCAGCAGTGCTGTCCTTGGAAGTCTATACCGGTCTAGTCACCAATCAATCACTTTGACTAATCAAAGTACAGCCTTGTGTTATTTTGTCGTCGATTTCCTAGTGGGGTCAGACTTCAATGATGTGTTGCTGGAGACTTGAACAATAAAATACGGTGGTGACAAAAGAAACCTTGTGGAAGAAATACAAAACACAGTCAATCATGCCATAGAAAATATAAGTGTGTCCTGCATGTGATTAGTGTTTTGAACAAACCCCTAACCCTAACACTGTGTCCTAACCAGATGCGACTCAATAAGATCCCAGCGACAAGCAATTTGTCTGTCAACACTGAACACGGCATGGTTGTGTGACGCGGTAGGGATCTTCAACTCATAAACAACTGATAAAATCCAAAATCAGAACAGTCAGCCGAAACAGTCTGTTTAAACTGAACATCTTTTTCTCACTGAAGTTGAGTATGGACATACACTTTAAATGGCAATCACTGAAGGGATCATACACAATCATCCACACTCACAAAATAAAGATAATCTATGAATCAGTCTATTGCAACTCTTTATATTCCCGCAATACTCCTGATGATATTTCTGCGATCTTCTTTTGTAATAAGAGAAAAATTTTACCACTGAGAACACCTTAACATCCACCTAGCAATGCACTAGCAGCCACTCAAAGCACCTTAGCAACCACAAAATGTGCTAAAAATACTCAGAATACCTTAGCAATGACATAGCAATGCCCAGGCAACCACCCTAAACACCGTAGTAGTGGTGAGTTTCATTCGGCAAAGAAGCAAACAAAAACAAAAAACATTGTTTTGTCTGATTTTAGCTCACTCTACATGTCAGTCTGATAGAAGACTAAACAAACACGGGCCTAAAGGAAACAATTTTGATCCTGGGTCAACAAGCATGGCTTCAAACATCAGTAATGCAATGCAACTAAACCTTTCACTTTTGAAAACTTCAAAGCACACATTTTTTTAGTCCTTGTGTCCAAAATTTAAAATATAATTTTTTTTTCTTTATCAGTATTTTGGTTTTGTAAAAAAAGTAAACAATTAAAACAAGATAAATTTACACACACACACACACACACACACACACACACACACACACGAACTCGCACATATGTATATGATCCAGGAAGAAAAAAAGGGTATGTTTTTGGTAGAATTCAACAAGTATATATGGATCATTTTTTTGTTGTTTACTTGGAATAATTCAAAAGTCTATAATTTCAGCAGTCTTGTGTTTTTATAGACCAATTCTGGTAAAGTCAAGCATTTTATTTTTAAATGCAGTCTTTATAATCTGTCTTAAAAATCACAGCCTTCCAAATCTTTCGTTTTTTTATTTGTCCTCTGATAAATGCAGTAACAGTACAAGGGTAAATGCTGTACTGGACTACTGAATGATGTTATCAGTTATTGTGCAGTTTGTTGCAGTATATGTTGCAGTATTTTCTACATTATTTTTAACTTTCATAGATTTTAATAGTATCATCTGTGCTATATGGAATATATTGTACTCTCAGGACTTGCAGCCTATTCATGAATGAATTCACATACCCTTTGCAACAAGGCACTGACATATTTCTCAAAGTATCTTGGGTTTGTATCTCACCTGTGTGAAAATAAGCATCTCAGAGCTGCGGCTGTCGAGGCTGAGTACAAAGCGGATGGACTGGAAAAGCTCCTGGATACTGGCCCGAAACTGATCTTCCTCCATCCCACAGGTGGCCCGCGAGTAGAGGATCCGCGACTGGACGATGAACTTAAATAGGTACTCCAGAGCCTGGGAGAATATTCACAGTTAGCTTTGTAATTTCAATCTGAAAGTATCTGAGTTAAACAACATTTATATTCTAAAATATCTTCAAAACTTTCCAATTATCAAGATAGGTCCTGATAAAAAGACAAGCCTGAATCAGTGAAGCAGTGAATCTTCATTGAACAACAACTTAAATGTCACATAAAATTCATTTCTTTTTGGAAAACTATCATTGTATGGAAAAGAAATGCATGAAAATTCTTAACTTGAAGGTGAGTAAATAATGACAGAATTTAGATTTAGACTGTAAGAGGACTCTGATGTAATTGGTTGGAATGACTAAATGCCAAAAACGAGCATTAGTAAAGTGTTCATTGTGACATCACGGAGATCTTACTCTCATGGCTTCCTGGATGTGATCCTGCCGTACGACTTCTGCTGATCGGTCCATATACCACTTGAGACAGCGAATCAGCTCTCTGCATTTCAAATTGAACATCTAGTTAGATTATCCAAGAGGAGTTATTGGGTTCACATTCAAAACGTATTAAAAATATGAAATCTCTCTACATTTATGCATATCTTGACCAAGGTCTATTCCATTTGTTGTGAAATATTCCTAAGCAAAAAGTGAAGGACTCACTTGTAAGCCAGAGCTCCAGCGAAATGCTTCTGGATGTAGGTGTCCATCACAGGCCGGAAGTGATAAAATTTACTATCCCGAAGTAGATTGATGATAAACACCTGGACAGTGATGGACAACAGAGGTCAGGAGGTCACAGATCAGGTCAAACAGTCTGATTGAAAAGCATGCAATAGATGCCTACAGTGATTTCTGAGATGCTTTTGCCAGAAAATGGTCATTTAAAAGAGGTCATATCATAGATTTGTATCACTTTTTTTCCCTTGATTTCCACTTATAAGTTTTTTGCACCAAAAGCAGTCTTACTTAAGTTTTTCATTAACACTGTTCACCCTCCCTCTATCAAATAAAAGACTTCTAAGTAAATGCCGTCTTTGCAGGTGAAATGAGTAACAGCATTTTGCTGCATTTACTAACAGGCTGCAGGTTTGCCGACAAGCCTAAAATGAACCTAATCTCATGAAAATTATTTTGGTGACATTTTGGAGCGTGGTTCATTAAACGCATCACAGCAGTTCTGAAGTGAAATGTCCACTGAGTGGTGCTAAAAGCGAGTTAAATGTTCTTCCAAACAGATGAGGTTTTGAAGGTTTATGCTTGACAGTTTGCTGGTTATGAGCGAATTTAATAGGAAATAACCATCCTATCGGAAAATTTGAAAAAGTAATTACATTTACAAGAATGAGAACTTGACAGATCTTCTTCATTGTGTCTAAGATCAACATGCATGGAAACAGATGAGAAGCACCCTCAGCAAATTCAGTTACTCCACTAAAACAACGGATTGTTTTGCTCGAAGTGTTGCGTTTGTGCTTAATTTAAATTTCAACTCCATCTGGGAGAAACAGTGCAACAGTTTTTTCTTGCTGTCTTTGTCTTTTATGACTTTTTTTGTGGTTTGTAATCATGCAAAAACACAATGACATAGTGATTGATGCATTTCATAATGAAATCAGAGACCCTCCCCTCGAAATCCAAACACAAGTGGTCATAGGAGACCAGGTGTAAACAGTGATGTCTCTCACCTGACTACATGTGATCGGATCATCCGAGACGCATCTTTGTGGAGCTTCTAAACACTGATTTGTGTGAAAGTTAATAAAAGTAATTGTCGTCGTAGCTCATCTAGTGGTCACTGCACGAGGAAACTGCCGTGAAACGTACTACGAACCAATAAAAAATAATTTTGCAAAAATGCATGTATAGTAACGTGATTCTATGAGACCAGGTTGTCATTTTGCGAATATTTAATGAAAATGTTATTTTAATTTGCATTGACAGCCCATTAACCAAAGACAATGAATTCCAATGTACTGCGGTACCATTTGATAAAATGTACAGCATTGTAAAAAGAATATAGCCTGTGTAGGTGCATTGAGCTTCTCACAGAAACATGACAGATGTATTCAGGCCAAAAGAGGCTACAGCAGAACGTCTTGAAGTACAAGAACTTTACAGAAGTACAAGAAGCTAAACGCTCTCTGGAGATGCCACCATCAGGCTGCTGTGAATCCCAAATAATGTCTGGAACCATGCCAGCTGAGAACTTCCATTTTTCAAAACAGACACACACATACAGCATGGGCACTGCTGAAAAAGATGGATTGTGCACATTTAAGGGCATGCACACACAAAGTTTAAGCTCTGTTGATGAATGGGAAATGGACGTTATTACAGCTGTGAATTATTAACATTAAATAAGCTATGGCGTAGTCAGACAGAAGTCATATATTAATATTTTCCAACCAGTGACTGAAACACCAGGGGTCCATATTTGTCTGTGTTTTCATCCAGAATGGAAAACAGTGTATCAAGGATGTCTTGAAGAAACTGGAGAAGAAATATCAAACATATACATGTAAATTATATTAAGCAGACATTAAAATTAGTTTTTTGTTTTTGATAATACTCTTTTAAACTGTTTAAGTCCCCATTAAATTGCTTGACAAGCACAGTGGTTGTATCAGGAGGAAGGACATTCTTGTTCTAAGCATTTTATTGGACAAAAATCAGTGTAGTGCAACATGAGTCAATTAAATTTTAAATGCATATATCTGCTTAAATGTCAATTTTGTAAACTTTTAAGAGCAGTGTTGGGTGAGCTACTAAAAGAAATAATCAGTTAAAATGACTAACAACTATATTTTTGTAATCAGATTACTTTACTGATTAATTCAGCAAAAATAAATAACATTACTAATTACTTTAATTTTAAGTTCTTTCTACAACATTTTCCACAGAAGTAAATTTTTTTTGCTCAAAATACTGTCTTCATTTCCTCTTTGTCCATTGTCACACGCCCTTCAGCTGTCGCAGAAACATGAACAGATGTTGATTTGAACATAAATCATATTTTAAATGTATTATACAGTATGCATAAATAATATTTTAGAAGTGTATAAGCCAAGTAATGTACTTAAAAGACATTACCTTACTTGAAAATCAGTAACTGTAATCTGATTTCAAGAATTTCAAATGTAATGTATTACACTACTTTTCGACAAAAAAGTTATTAGATTACAGTAACTGATTACTTTGTAATCAGATTACACCCAACACTGATTAAGATAATCCTTGCAAATAGGTAAATTCAAAGCTAACAGACATTGACTAAAAACCACATGGAGTTTTTATTTCATGGGGTCTTTAAAAAAATATTTTAAACAGGACTCACTTTGACTATTTCCTCCCCGCAGACGTGCCGTAATCGACCCAAAATGTCCATTACGCGGTCCGGATGTGCTTTCCACTTTAACAAAGCTAGTAGATCAACTTCAAAACACAACAATAGAGTGTTATAACTCTGATGAGTAAAAATAAAAACTGATATAAGTGTTGAAAACTGAATATTGTGCTAAAGTTGCTATTAATGTGTAATAACATGTTATAAAATGCTTGTTAGCTACCATTCTGTGTTAATTTGGTAGAGGAAAGCTGAGTGGAAATCCAGAGGTTTTCCTTTGTGCTGCGCTGGAATATGAGGCTGGATGGGATGTTTGGGCAGCCGTTGAAGTCGTCTTTACAGCAGGGCAGTCCCAGGTACAGTGCGTGGTTACTGAAGGTTGTGTTCTCATCACACTGACCATAAACAAGCATAGAAGTGAATTTTAAACAGCAAGTGAACATGCCATGCCATTACTTTACTGCAAATAATATAACTTCACTTCTAACACTGCCTCTCGTTTGTATGCCCATGCGTTCTTGATTTTGTGTTGTAGCACAATTATGTGACTTTGACTTGTCTGATAGGTATTGATCCAATGACAAATGGTTGGTAAATGGATTAAAAAAAAGCAATTGGCAAATGCTTTTATTAAAATGCAATTCATACTTCAAATATTATTTAATAGTTTATTTTAGTTCAATATTTAACTACATCATTACTTTTGCAAATAGAAAAGATTAGAATATAAGAACAGTGAGCCCTGCAACAGATGTCATGGCCCCCACAAAGCCCCCCACTGAACATTGTGTCTGTCTGAGATAACATAAAGAGACAGAAGCAATTGAGAGAGTCTAAATAGATTGAAGAACTGTGGTGAATTCTCCAAGAAGCTTGGAACATCCTATCTGCCAACAACCAAGAAAAACTGTGTCCAGGTGTACCTAGGAGAATTGGGGCTGTTTTAAAGACAAAGGTGGTCACACTGAATATTGATTTAGCTTTTTTATGTTTACTGGACTTTGTATGACATTAAGTGATAAATGAAAACTATTTATGTCAATATTTTTGAAGACATCCTCACTATGCAACATTTTTCACAAGTGCCTAAAACCTTTGCACAGTACTGTGTGTGTGTATATATATATATATATACCCAATTATAATTGTATTTCATTAAAATAATAGGGATATTTCATTATTTGTATTTCTATTTTTAAATTAATAAATTGATAATTGATTCCTTTCCATACAGATTTCTATACAGGAATAGCACAGGTTGTCTTCACCTTGTAGACGTAAAGCTCATGGCTCTCATCTGACAGTGTGGTGCCGTCCTCTCTCATGAGCGGAGTGAACGCAAAGCCAAAAAGCTTCTTTTCTCCTTTGTCCTTTGCTGTGGACACACAAAAGGGGGGATACTCTCTAAATTAGCAGCTATATTTCAATATTAGCACTAGAAAAATTTACTCAAATGCATTATAACACTTCATGAAAGTTAATGTAGCCAGTGGGTTGGGGGGGGGCGGGAGGAGGGGGGTGCTGCAAAGAATGACATGCCAACTTTGGCCAAAAGGTTTAATAATCATTACCAAAAAAGTCTCAAAAATGTTACCACAGTAATACCATGGTATTCTTGTAAGCACCTTTGGAGTACCACGTAAGTACCAGATACATGATTATACAGGATTATAGTGATGTTCAAAAGAAAATCTTAGATTGTTGTTTATTTAAACATGGAAATAAGCACTATTTGGAAATATTTGAAATAATTTTGCACTATATATAGGTCACCAATCAAATAAGCCAATTTGTGTCAATGATGGTATTACTATCTGATAACATCACTGTACCATGGTACTGCCACTCAGAGGTGTAAGTTTAGGTAGGGATGATATGGACATGTCCCTATCAACTTTC